>NC_092582.1:2915000-3215000 GCF_037975245.1 Apostichopus japonicus
CATGAGAGTTGCCCTTCTTCTTTTTTTTTTTACAACTTTTATTTTATAAAATGCAATGAAAACCATTATGAAACATATAAAGAATGAGAGTAGGCACAGAATTTTGATATGTTAATTTGTAGATCATGTGCAGCCTCTGCTACCATGCCCATCAGGATAAATGGCTGGATTACCACTAAGACCATTGTGTCCGTTACCCCTAAGAAGAAACCTTAGAAGACTTGTCACTTTCGAGGCCTCAAATAACAACTTTACAGTTGAACTACAAATTTTGTTCTGAGATGAATGTTGAATGTCATCCAATTTGGCCATGCTATTTGATTGAAGTTATAAAGAATGTATTGGATGAGTTTAGAATCATAACATAAAGTACGAATTAATATTTAAAATTAGGTATGGACTGAGGAGCCTACATCATTTGTAATACAACGATCAAGTTAGTCTCAAACTGGAGCATTCAAGAAATTAGTGAATTATTGAATGTTATGACAGCTGGAATAAGTCACTAGATAATTGAAATAATTATGTTCCAAATTATTTCATTCATTACTCACCAGTCTATAATATTTATAGACAGGAGTATAAAGCCCTTCAGTTTGATTAAAGATTGCAGCACTGTAATTACAAAAATAAAAATAAAATGAATATTTTGTAATCTACATTTCGTCAAGATATGGGAGGATTTGCATTTCACTTTTAATTAGAAGACACTTTAGTACAGGATACAGCGTGTGCTTTTCATCATAATTATCAAGTTACCTTAACATATTTATGAACCTGTTTTAACAGTGCATTACGACTGCTGCAGGTAGAATGCCAGAATTAAAAAGTATAACTCTCTGGGAATCTTGATGAAAAAGAATACAAATGTATGTTCGCTTAAAGGCCCGGTCACACTATACCGATTTTTTATCGGAATACTATCCGATTTCCCAGAGGAATCAAAACAGCCAGTTTTTCGTTCGGGTCTTCTAGCCACAGTGATAAAGGACCTGATTTGCTATCTGTTGAGCCATTCCGATGTGGAATAGCCCTCTCCTAACTTTTGATATTGACTCCGTTTCCTTTTATCGGATAGCTATCCGATTTCTCTTCCGATTTTTATCGTTTTTCGATGTGACGTCACTTCATAATGTAGTGTGTTCCAGAACCCCTCAGATTTGGAGTAGGTATTGGAATATTCCACTGCATTCATTACATTCACTACCACAAACTTCACTCTTCGGCCTAAAATCGGAAAAATCGGACCGTATTCCGATAAAATATCGCTGTAGTGTGACCGGGCCTTAACTCGGAACAAAACTTTACTCAATACTTTATACGATATATATGCCATGTATGAAAATCAGATTTCCATCAATACATACCCCTAAATATTCAGTTTTGATAGCAACTCTTTCAACTTCAGAACCCAGTATGAAACTGCTCTGAAGTGACTTTGATGATAATAGTTCTTCAAGCTTTATAGATCTGGTATTTACCAAACACAATTCTTTTGATTTCTCTGCATTAACAATGAAATTCAGTTGATCACTATAACGGAGACGGCACGTTTACCAATTTTTGCACACCATGGCAGTGTTATCAGCAAACTGTATGCAAACGATTTTATTTTATTTCATGTGTATATATATCGTAAACAGCGTATCAGATACCCTGCCAGCCATCAAATGAACCACGATACTGTGATAGTTTGAAATAAATTCAAAAGTTGCCGATTAGCTAAAACAGCTTTAAAAAGTACTGGGAAACAAAAGATGTTTCAGGACTATTTGAATGTGACACAAAGTCATGGACTAGTGACACCCAAACATCTGTACAAGATACAACCCACCCCCACCCCCAACCCTTCTTATACATGCAGATTGATGTTTGTCACTCAAGTATTCATTCTAAGTTGGATGATGACGTATATATCACAAGTAGTTAGGCTGCAGTTTATTTTTAGCGCTTATGTTACCAATATCATGAAATCTATAGTACTCTGGTCCACAAACAATGTGTAATTCTCATTTATCAGATTATAAACTCTGATTGATTATGGATGTCATCTTTGCATGGCTGAATCTGTAGATCATACTCCTGCCTCCCGTCCATGCCCCTTCCCCTTCAGTGATTTTGATGACTTTCCATGCTACCTGAAGCTAATATGCTATCGTGTCCAGGATTGAAAACTTTTTGAAAGATTTTTGGGTTTCTTGGTTTAACTTTCCAAATAGTTTACTAGTGAAATACTAACATAAAAAATGTCATTCTATCGATAGCATCTGGATTAGTATCTCAAGAATTTGAAGCCTATACTCTGGACGAGGAAGTGACCTTTGGGTGTACCCTTGAATGGGGAGCTATTGAGCATGTAACATGGACTATATCCAACGAAGTCACCATTAATAGCACCTCCTGCAATTTAAATTACAACTTCACATCCCCTTGCAACCACACCGTCGTCGCTGCAGTGCATAACTGGCATTCTGTGACTTATGGTCAAACAAGCATCATTGTCTTACCGAAGGCAACCCAAGGAGGTGAGTCCAACCTGACCATGTGGTTCCTTGCCAAAGGCAAAAGGAATCTATATATGTGATGGTGATGCCCCTGTGTGTAAACATGGATCATTCAAAAAGCACATGGCTTGATGGCTGAAGTTCATAATTGGTTTGTCAGTCCCATTGGAGAGTACATAAACCCTCTCAAAATCGATGTCAACGGTCACTTGAGGTAAGTAGAGGTCAAAGCAAGAAATAAGGAAAAACGATTGTAAAACAGCTGTTATTACACTTCCAATGTACCAACTGCCATCACTCCCAAGTAAAAAATCCATTCTGAAGTTTCTAAAGCAGGGTTTCTGAGCAAGTGGCCTGCCAAAGATAATAAAGCCATGCACCCATAGCTGGTATTTGCTAATATTTTGATTTCAATAGTAGTTATTCTTTGAAGAATGTCATATCGGGAACGAGAAATGGTATACAGACGTAAATTTACAAGTAGGTTGGTGTGCGTGCGTGCATGTGCCTGACATTGAGTTTTTCACTTTAAAAGGGTGTTTTTTTCTTCAAAATATGTCTCCAGTGATAGCTAGGGCGCTTAAATTTAAGTAAATCGCACGACGTCGAATAAACAGTCCTTCTTTTGCCCAATTTAAGAGTTTCCTTTGTGACCTAGCTTTCTCCCCTGAAACTTTTCAACAACTGAAAGTAGAATTTTCTTTTATGAAAGCAGGTATCTGCCCATCAACGGAAATAAGAAATATCAAAGTGGGGACCAGCTCATACTCGAGGACCTCTGGTACTCCATTTGATCTGAAAATTTTCTCTGAAGGGGGATCACCACAGATGTATGTCATCCGCATCTTAAGAGACGGTGTATTCGTGAATAAGACCACACTCGTTGGAAATACCACGTGCGAGCTTTACACGGAGACATCAACGCGACTAGCAATAGCTGATCCTGGTGAGTAACCCAAAACAGTGGGCAAACTAAACGACCCTGTTTACCTTGTAAGGATTTTTAAGGATTTGATTGACTGTTTTAAGCATATTATAACACACTTTAAGTTTGAAGGCTGCGTTGACCACATATTTAAGAAGTTGGGGGTTGGACTGAGGATGATCAACGCCCTCGGGAAACAACCATCTTTATTCCTGTTCGCATGCAGTGGCATATTCAGCTATAAAGAAATGCGATGGGGTCCTCGGCTGCAAGTCCTTACACAAAGTGTTGCCATTTAGCCCACCACCTCTGGGCATACATTTGATGTTGTGCATAAGGCTCACAGTATTGGAAAAAAACGTTTACCTAAAGTGCACTAAAATAATAAGATTTGATGTGAAGGCTAGTGCACCACCCCCCCCCCTCCCCTCATTCCTCTGGGCCCTGATTGCCCAAATGGGTCAGTCCTCCCTTGCAAACCATTGTGAATGAAATGAGCTAAGCATTCATTAAAATATGTAAAAGAAGCACACTCAAAGATCATATTACGCATTTACCTGCAATGTTGCCAGTGACATACACGGTTACCTCTGAGTTCTGTGGTACAACTTTCCTTTTTCTATTGTGTCATTGAGGCTCTCTGACAATAAATTGTAATCATCCTCTCATAGCTCTCTCTGTGATGCAGCTTTGATCTTACTATGGTTATCATTGAAAGTATGCGTTTCTGTGGTTTCAAAGGTAGTATGATAGTATTATTGCAGTCTCTTCTTGAAATACAAATAAATCAATCTGATGGGTAATTGGCTTTAGATGTCAAAGATGCTTCTTGGGTAATTTTTCAATTTTTTTTTTAATAAAATTTTTTAAATTGAATTTTTTAAATTTAATAAAATGGTCCAATGTTACACCAATTTACAGAGGCCAATTACAAACCCAACACATTTAGAGTTATCAGGTTCAGAGCTACTTCTCATATTTTGTTTTGTTTTTTGGTACTGATATTTATCTTATATTCGCAGGTCAGTACATGGTAAGCGCGTGCAGTTCAAATAACGTCTCATTTGCTGATGATCAACTAGAAATCACAGTTCAGAATCCTATCAGAGGATTTGGGATAGATCGCCTATCTCCACTTCGTTTACGTCAGTACCCCATCACCATCGCAATCAAGTATTGGATGTTGCCAGAGGCTCCACGGCCTACTAACTTGTACCTGGGTTATGTGACAGATATGAACAATTTAGAAGGTATGGAACAGAAAATTTGATAAATCGCAACGAATTTTACTCAATCAAGACAGATCCTAAACCCTTGTATCTGAAGTATGCCAAACTTTCACCTTTTAATCCTGTCCATGGCCTGCTTTTCATACTCCATTATTTACGACAGCCTGCAGTCTTCACTAAGCTGATACCTGTAATAGCATTTTCTATTGTCATCTCATTCAAGATCAAATAGCTGTAGTACCTAATAGGCAGATGAGGAAATGGTTGCCTGTGGTGCCCCAAGGGAGGAGAAAGTTGTGGGGGGGGGGTAGTGGTGGCAAGAGGGTGTTAATCTGGTACTGAAGAGGCCTTATGTTTTGATGGTAGCTAGGGAATGTTTTATTTTAATCTTGGTAAAATCAAACTGCAGGCCCTCTTAATGTACCCCTAGTGTATGTGGTAGACAATTTCTGACAAATTTGCCAAATCTAGCAGGTGTTTATATATAAGGTAAACATTAATCAAAGGAGATAAGCAGCTTAGAACTGGATATTTCCACTGCATAATCTGTAAGTTGCTATTAAAGACATGCTATTAAAAAATAATTGGAATTGTACAGAATTCTTGGTATTTTCTTATCGTTGAATATGAACTTGACGAGATGGGTAAAAAGCAAGTAATGCACTGTATTATAAATTTTGTTAATAAAGTAAACCAAAGAGAGGTGCTTTAAGTTGTGAACATTAGTTTTTAATAGTAGATAAACAATATGTTGGTTGTTTAAGTTGTCTTTCTCAATGGAAATGTTTATGTCAACCTTGTAGAATTTCTATGCTTACTTACAATTGCAAACTGCATGGAGTGGCAATTCGCTTGTAACTTGCGTGCGTTTTATGCATAAATTTCAGGTTCTTGATTTGTGAGAGATAAAAATGAATTTGGACATATCTTGCTTAAAGGTTTTCCTGAATTTAACCACATTTCCCTCAGGTTTGATGAACCTGGAAACTTGGGACGCTAAATGGCCTTCAATATCGACACAGTTGAGTTGGATTGTGTCGTTCACTGAGAACGAACTCCCACCTGGTTTATATTCTGTGACTTTAAGACTTTTCAACAAAGTCAGTGATTTTTCTTCCTCCACGGAAGTGTTGATTATTCAAGATCTCTCAAATGTGACGGTGACTAGTTCTTACGGTGAGTTTATACCAACGTGCTATCTTTTCTTGGGTGCTGGTTTTCAAGTATGTAAACATGTTTGTGATTGCTTCACCCACCTCAGTAATCTTTGTATACTGGGAAATCGAAGCACATTTATGCATCAGTATATATATATATTTCTGTCAAGAGGTCACAGTATTACAGTAAATTAGGACATTTAGACAATTTCCTACATTTTAGTTCACAAAGTCTGTAGTTGTGTAATAATGTGAAGGACTTTAATACCTTTTTATATCCAAATAATTGATACTGTGCATACTTTTTTTTTTAAAGTTTGAAATATGTTTGCAAATATCCCTCAGTTTATGTTTAGTGGAACCGTTAAGAAATGACAAGGTCAGTTGGCTTATTTAGTTTCATATATTTACTGTCAAGAAATCTCTATAAGAGCATATGGAAGCATAACCATTGTCTGCAGTAAAGTTGATTTTATGATGCTTTGTGTTTTTAAACTTGTCGACTTGCTACCATATATCTATCATCGATGACTAAAGAGACCGAAAACAATCTGTTTATGATCATACAGAGCTTCTAACTCTACGATAGTCACATGAATCTCTCTCCACCAATAGCTGCAGGGCTTACGTCTTCGTCGTGGTCACACATGAACAGAGCAGCAGCACTTAAAACAGTCTGTTTATGATCAAACAGAGCTTCTAACTCTACGTTATTTCACATAAATCTCTCTCCACCAATAGCTGCAGGGCTTACGTCTTCGTCATCGTGGTCACACATGAACAGCGGAGCAGCACTTGTGGGGTATTTTTCCTTGGAGGAGACTGTATACTTTGATTGTGCCGTGGAGACTGGGTCAGTAGAATGGGTAACGTGGGAGGTAGAGACGGACAAGGGCAACGTCCTCGTCCTTGTGAATACCTCATCTTGCGGTTGGAATTACACGTTCTCATCCCCCGGCAACCACACCATCAGGGCTACCGCGAGTAACCGGTATTCGTCAGCAACAGGTTCTGTAACAGTCGTCATCTCTGGAAGAGGGCAGCAGTCAAATACGGGTAACCTTGCATTCTGCTTGGTATCGTTTCTAGTAAAGATCAAATTAGAATGATTTCGGTTTAATATTGTTGACGAGTTAAACGAAGGTCATGTTACGAAAAACACATAACGAATTTGTGTAACATGCGTAAGGATTATACAGTCCACTACCCTGAAATGGAGCTAAAGATTGCATTACAAAAAGATTCAACGATCCATAGTTGGATCACTGCTTGGACAAAGACAAAGACCTTTTTGGCACACTGTTTTGCCAATTTTATACTCTTTTTTTTTGGATCTAGTGCATTTTTTTACACAGTAATGTGATGTCTGGCACTGGCAGTATAGTTACGATGATTTTGATATTCTGGACTGAACTGATGAACCATCGAAATATATTCTCTGCAAACTCATCTCCAACCACAAAGCATAATTTGATTCTCCTCCTTTGCAGGTGTGCACAGTGTAACAACCGACAAATATGTAATCGTCAACAAGCCTGCCATATTCAGCCTTCATAGCAGTTTCATCAGTGACTCTACTACAGAATGTATGTGGGACTTCAGTGATGGCACTGTGTCAGCTTACTCGCAGGAATATTTAAACTCTGCCGTGGTGCACATCTTTTCCGAGGTTGGAACTTATTTAGTTATCGTAACATGCAGTACAGCAGGAGGCAGTAGTGTACAGGATTCTATTCAAGTGCAGGTGAGTTAAGTAGAAACTAAATGTCTCTCTCTGATCATCTGTCTGTCTGTCTGTCTGTCTGTCAGTCAGTCTGTCTTCATGGTCTGTGGAAACACCGGAGAAGTTAAATATTTGGTTAATATAGTAAATCGCAGGACACATCTGGTGGTAGTGTACAGGATTCTATTCAAGTGCAGGTGAGTTTAGTAGAAACTAAATGTCTCTCTTTGATCATCTGTCTGTCTGTCAGTCTGTCTGTCTGTCTGTCAGTCAGTCTGTCTTAATGGTCTGTGGAAACACCGGAGGAGTTAAATATTTGGTTAATATAGTAAATCACAGGACACATCTGGTAGTAGTGTACAGGATTCTATTCTGAGTGCAGGTGAGTTTAGTAGAAACTAAATGTCTCTCTCTGATCATCTGTCTGTCTGTTTGTCAGTCTGTCTTAATGGTCTGTGGAAACACCGGAGAAGTTAAATATTTGTTTAATATAGTAAATAGCAGGACACATCTGGTAGTAGTATAAAGGATTCTATTCAAGTGCAGGTGAGTTTAGTAGAAACTAAATGTCTCTCTCTGATCGTCTGTCTGTCTGTTTGTCAGTCTGTCTTAATGGTCTGTGGAAACACCGGAGAAGTTAAATATTTGGTTAATATAGTAAATAGCAGGACACATCTGGTAGAAGTTTACAGGATTCTATTCAAGTGCAGGTGAGTTTAGGTAGAAACTAAATGTCTCTCTCTGATCATCTGTCTGTCTGTCTGTCTGTCAGTCTGTCTGTCTTATTGGTCTGTGGAAACACCGGAGAAGTTAAATATTTGGTTAATATAGTAAATGGCAGGACACATCTGGTAGTAGTGTACAGGATTCTATTCAAGTGCAGGTGAGCTTAGTAGAAACTAAATGTCTCTCTCTGATCATCTGTCTGTCTGTCTGTCTGTCTGTCTGTCTGTCTGTCTGTCAGTCTGTCTTCATGGTCTGTGGAAACACCGGAGAAGTTTAATATTTGGTTAATATAGTAAATCGCAGGACACATCTGGTAGTAGTGTGCAGGATTCTATTCAAGTGCAGGTGAGCTTAGTAGAAACTAAATGTCTCTCTCTGATCATCTGTCTGTCTGTCTGTCTGTCAGTCTGTCTTCATGGTCTGTGGAAACACCGGAGAAGTTAAATATTTGGTTAATATAGTAAATCGCAGGACACATCTGGTAGTAGTGTGCAGGATTCTATTCAAGTGCAGGTGAGTTTAGTAAGAAACTAAATGTCTCTCTCTGATCATCTGTCTGTCTGTCTGTTAGTCAGTCTGTCTTAATGGTCTGTGGAAACACAGGAGAAGTTAAATATTTGGTTAATATAGTAAATCGCAGGACACCTCTGGTAGTAGTGTCCAGGATTCTATTCAAGTGCAGGTGAGTTTAGTAAGAAACTAAATGTCTCTCTCTGATCATCTGTCTGTCTGTCTGTTAGTCAGTCTGTCTTAATGGTCTGTGGAAACACAGGAGAAGTTAAATATTTGGTTAATATAGTAAATCGCAGGACACATCTGGTAGTAGTGTCCAGGATTCTATTCAAGTGCAGGTGAGTTTAGTAAGAAACTAAATGTCTCTCTCTGATCATCTGTCTGTCTGTCTGTTAGTCAGTCTGTCTTAATGGTCTGTGGAAACACAGGAGAAGTTAAATATTTGGTTAATATAGTAAATCCCAGGACACATCTGGTAGTAGTATAAAGGATTCTATTCAAGTGCAGGTGAGAGTTAGTAGAAACTAAATGTCTCTCTCTGATCATCTGTCTGTCTGTCTGTCTGTCTGTCAGTCAGTCTGTCTTAACGGTCTGTGAAAACACCGGAGAATTTAAAATTTGGTTAATATAGTAAATCACAGGACATATCTGGTGGTAGTATAAAGGATTCTATTCAAGTGCAGGTGAGAGTTAGTAGAATGTCCCTCTGTCTGTCTGTCCATTTGTCTTACCTTTAGAAACACTGAAGAACTTTAAAAAAAAAATATATTATTTTTTTTATCGCCAATTGTGTACAAGGGAAATATATTTTCCCATTAAAACATAAAACATCCCGGCATAAAATATTTGGTTATGACAACAAGCCACACAGCCAGAGGCTGCAGTGTGCAGGATTTCATTAAAGTGCTTGCTGTGTATAAAAAGTATGTACTGTTCAGTCTGTCTGTTTGCCTGTCTTCTGTCTGTTTGTTGGTGACTGGAAGCATCTGAGAAAGGCTTTCATTACATGACCCTTGATACAGGTGTTTGAAAAGATGGGGTGGGGTAACCAGGAGTCAGACCATTGCCTGCTGTGGCACCATAGACATGTGTCAAATCATTGCTCTGAAAATCATTGGTGGGCCACTACCCACCCACCCCTCCCACACACACATACACACACAGAGACTTTGGGGGGTCACTGTTAGCACTTGCTGTTGAAAGTGATTATCATTTGCTCAGATGGTTTTGTGGGATGTCTGGGTTTTCACTGCAATGTCTCATTGAAGCACAAAAGCTTGAAGAAACTCTGTTGCATAAGGTTTCACAAGAGATGTTTAGTATGTTTTGATCTCTTTTTCTTTTTCATTTCTGAGAGGAAAGAAAAATTTCTCACACAGCATTACAAACATTGATTTGATTGAATTAATGTTTATGAAACACAACCAGTTACTAAAATTTACTAGTTAATATTGCAAAAAAACATGTTTGGTTTTGTCTCTCGGTCCCCCAAAGGTCAGTCCGTTGCTGGAAAGACTGTATTGTAGAGTGACAGACAAAGGCGGCCAAACCAAATCTTCATTCCCAATCGACGATGGTCTCCTCTTCCATTATCATCACAAGTTTGCCGATAATGTTAAGCACATACTGCTACACAATGAAAATGATCTCAATGTGAGTGCGACAGCTTCGCAGAATGACGATCTGTTGGAAGGAACGTTGTCCATATCCCAGGAAGTGATCCGGTCATCCATCGGGCCAGGTCGAAAGTCACTCACTCTGCTCGCATTTGTCTACGATCTAGGAGTCCAGTGTACGCTGGAAGTGGATCTACAAGAGACTGTCGGAAATATCTCGGCTCACCTTAATTCGTCCGTCGTGGCCACCAACGTAACCTTTGACCTGACGGTGGGGTTGAACGGCGGGGATCCCATCAGTCTGAACCTGACCGTTTGGACGGCCGGCGAAAAAGTCTTGGAAAGGACGATCGTCGAGCATCAGAGAGGCCGCAAGGACATCAGTCTGACAACTGCATTGGAGTTGACACTTGCTGGTAAGTTGGTACATGTCTTTTTTGCGACCCAGAAAGCAGAATTTCAGCCTTGAAGAAACAGCCCAGGCTAAAAGATAATCACATAATAGATATTTTAAGATGAATTTCCACTTTGTGGGACTTATCCAGTCGTAGGCTGAGCCAGGGGTAGGTGCACGGTGCAATTTTAAGCAGTGAAGCCCAGCTCAAGTTTTCTGACAGCTGTTCCATAGCCATCCGAATTATTGTTGGTAATCATCTAAATGTAATCCATGGTCTTAGATAATGAGCTATTTTACTCCTCAATTTATGTCACTAAAGAAAAAATCTATGGGAAATTAATCTAAATTAATCTAAAAATTAATAATAAATCTAAATTAATTGCTTCCCTTCAGGCGGACGGGACTCGTAATATTATGTCGTACTCATATCTTTGAAAAAAAAAGGATTACATCTGTTATTCTGTACCTTGACAGGTTTACATAGGATTGTCATAATGGGATGGAATGATGTCTCTTTTGAGAGTCTTGAATTGAATATGACAGCACAGAATCCAATCTTGGGATTAGAGGTAGATACCATCGCTCCAATCATCTGGGAGGGAAGTCCGGTATCGGTCAACATCAGCGTACACGTGCATCCTCTCCACCCTCCTCCATCAGATGTCTTCATCAGCGTTGACTCAGGAGATGGCTTGAGAAGTAAGTCAGCTCATGGCATTTGATAATGTCTTGTTCTTCCTTGTTGTTAATTAGTAATGAAACTTGAGTCTATTTAGAGTAGAAAGAGAAGTCAAAGTAGTTAAAAACAATATTATAATGAAAAATCAAACAAATACATTAGAGGAAGAGACAATATCATCTTGTTGAAGAAGAAGAAATGTAAGAGGGGTTGGAGGGGGGTTGGAGGGGGAAATGTGAAAAAAGGATTTCTATCATCACTCACAGCAATACCTATGTTTGTTATGTTGGGCAATGTAATGACAGCACTTGTGTACTTTAAGTGTGTCACCATGATCCCTGTTCCCCACTCTGCCTTCTCTCCCTTATTCTCCCACACCAAAAAAGGCTAGGTTAGCACCAAAAAATGACAACCATTATTGAAATGCCTTAACAAATGACCAATATAATTGTGTCCCTTCCCCCTCCCACTTTTTTCCCCTTCCCCCTCCCTCCTAATTTAAGGTAAGCACCAAAAAATGACCATTGTTGAAATGCCTTAACAAATGACCAATATAATTGTGCCCCTGCCACTCCCTCCCCCCCTTCCCCCTCCCTCCTAATGTAAGGTTAGCACCAAAAAATGACCATTGTTGAAATGCCTTAACAAATGACCAATATATTTGTGCCCCTGCCACTTCCCCCCTTCCCCCTCCCTCCCAATTTCAGGTTAGCACCAAGAAATGACCATTGTTGAAATGCCTTAACAAATGACCAATATAATTGTGACCCTGTCACCCCCCCCTTCCCCCTCCCACTTCCTCCCTTCTCCCCCTCCCTCCCAATTTAAGGTTAGCACCAAGAAATGACCATTGTTGAAATGCCTTAACAAATGACCAATATAATTGTGCCCCTGTCACCCCCACTCCCACCCTTCCTCCTCCCTCCCAATTTAAGGTTAGCCACAAAAAATGAACATTGTTGAATTGCCTTCACAAATGACCAATATAATTGTGCCCCTGCCCCTGCCACTCCCCCTTCCCCCTCCTTCCCACTCCCCCTACCCCCTCCTTCCCACTCCCCCTACCCCCCTTCCCACCCCCTCCTTCCCACTCCCCTACCCCCTCCCTTTCAATTTAAGGTCAACAGTAATGCCTACAAATATGCTAGACAGTCAGAGAATGGTCATGTATAACTCAAGTTTCAACCAGAATTTTTACTGCCACTCAAAAGAGCTTGTACCCAGAGACATTTTAATTGTCTATTTCAATTATCAATCTTTGATGTCGGGGAATACTTTGGAGGATGATAACTTTCAGCAAGTTTTAAGATTTGGAGCCACAAGTAATGACCTTCAAGCAGTTTCTTGCTGTATGCTAGTCCTCAGGCTCCCAGGAATTTACAATTCATTGTGTTTTTCGTTTTTTTTTTTATGTTCTTACAGCCACCGCTAAAGCTGATTGGGTTGATCAGATGACAGGGGAAGGGCAAGTTGAAGTGTTATTCACTGGCCATGGCATTCACACAGTGGACATCAGCTTATTTAACGAAATTAGTAAAGTATCTACATCTGTGGACATCCACATTCTTCAAGAGATAACAGATGTTCAAGTGGAACATTATTCTGGTGAGATCACAAATGATGCGTTATTCTGGGTGAAAGGCAAATGTTGCATTCTTTATATATCTAATCAACTCACTGACTTGTAGCGGTGCTATAGGAAAAGAAATTCACAACATGTATTAAGAGGGTGTCAAATTTGGTTTTGAATTGTCTTCAGTTTGGTGTTACTCAAACTTGCTCCTCGAAACAGTTGTGTAGAATTGAAGACATCTTTGTAATCCAGCTGATCTTGTTTTTATTGCCATGTCTTCACATAGATAAGTGAACACAAATTATGTTCATAGCTTGTTACATTTATTTTCACTGAGATGGTCAGTACATCATCAAGAAATTATGCTCAACTTTGAAACTCATCTCAACATTAAACATACTACACTTTGTGTCCTATTTATAAATTTGGTAATTTATACTGGAATAAAGAAATTGAAAAAAACAAAACAATTGAAAGTGTAATGACAGCAAAGCCTTAAGTTACTTGGGCATACAAAGAGACTAATCATGACCCTTGACCCATTCAGCTAATTGTCAAAGTGATATGAATTGGTTCCTCTGACCGGCTACTGTCCTCTTATTCTTACCAGGCTGTAAGGATGATTTTGTTTTTCCCTGCAGGGATAAGTCTTGGCCCTTATGATGTCCACAAGTACCCACTGGAGTATCCAGTCTCCTTTAATTGTTCTGTGTCAGAAGGAACGGTACAATGGGTCACCTGGGAGGTAAACAATGACACAATCGCTAACACCACTTCATGTCGATGGAGTTATACTTTCCCGTTCGTCGGCATCTTCACAATTGATGCAACCGTCACTAACATGATATTTACGGAAAAGGGATCAACGACAGTCGAGACACTTGAAAGTGTAGCAGATGTGCTGCTCGTGAATAACGGACCATTGATGCTGGACCAGAATATCACCTTCGTTCTGTTTGTGGGACGCCTCGGAACAGACTCGTCGTTTCGTATGACTTTTGGTGACGGACAGTCAACCACCATTTCAAATCTGACGAAATTCGATGAAACCGTAGAATATCTGAAGCCTGGCCTCCTCTTACCCTTTGACCCTGCTGAACAGTATTCAGCAATTCTCAGTCATCAATATGAAGTTGAAGGCAATTATATAGCAATGGCATACGGTTGGAATCTGGTTTCCTCCCTGTCCACTCTAACTGAAGTGACAATAAACCTGAAACCCTGTGAAATACCCTACCTTCACATCAGTAGTGGCGTTAGCAACCTTACCGTGGCCCCCACGTTTGTCAGGACCCACCCAGTAATTCTGCATGCTGATGTGTCGGTGGACTGCCAGGGATCGGGGTCCACCACCTACCGTTGGAGACTGTTCAAACTTGACAAGGTGTTCCCTTACCCGAGTATCGCCAACGAGGTCCAGTTCGCAGGAGATGTGGAGACACGATTGGTCGAATGCTACATCCCAAAGTACACCCTGGAATACGGTGACTATGTGGTAGAGATTACCGTGACTGCTATAATGAGGAGAGATGGTTCTGTCGGCATGATGGAATTTGACCAGAGCTACCTAAAGGTGGTGCCTAAATCTTTGGTACCGAGGATAATGGGAGGCTCTTTAAGACTTATAAGTGAGTAAATTAGCTCTATTGCAAAATATTAAAGTGATTTTGTTGGTAATGGATACAAGAATTACAAGAGGTTTTGAAATTTTCTAACAACATGTTATATTGAATCTTACACAAATTTGCCCAAGTAGAAAGTATACTCATCGTAAGCTGTTTGACAGGATCTTACATTTAATACTTGTTGCACTTTCTATGGACTGTGATATCATGTGTGAATTGCAACAGAAACAACAAAAGTTACGATGTTTCATGTGTGTAATGTCAGTGACTGGAACTGCATAGCAACATCTGTTGGACATATTTAGCCTGCATGCTGTATGAAGGAGGGCGTTGTTGGGGCGTTGTGAGGGCGTTGTGGTCAAGTGGTTAAGGCAGTGGACTTGTGATCTAAGGATTACAGGTTCGAGCCCTGGCCAGATCATTGCATTGTGTCCTTGGGCAAGGTGCTTTATCTCCATTGCCTCTCTTCACCCAGGTGTATAAATGGGGACTTGCGAGGTAACTTGTAAATATAGTTGCGTGCGCTGGTTTGTGGCTGCACCCTATGGGGAGTTCCTCGTGGGACACATGGTTGTGGTGTACTGTGGTGCCCAGGAGCGATTGATTGAATTGTGCACACTTTGGTGTGTAGGTGTGACAAGTTACCAATGACCAGGGTTGTAAAGTCGTGTGAGAGGGCCTTGGCCCTGAAACAAGACTGTAAACCTAAACACATCCGGGACAGCAAGTTTGCTTATGAGGATGTTCATTAATCAAGAAGGAACTTTGATTATGTTTTGAGGATTAAGGAGTTTACATTCTTTGCCTTGTGTTACAATGTGCCAGGTACTCTTTTGGCAGGATTATATTATGACTGACCAACCAATATTTCTGCTTGTCTTTGATGCCAAAAGTAGAGAAACAGAATGGTTGACTGTTTAAAATTATAATTTCTCGGACACCGTACAAACTCACCAAATTTACTGTGTACATGACAACAATTTAAATATCATCAGCATCGGCCCCATATTTTAACACACTAAGTATCGCTTGAAACTTTCAAAAGTGGTTTCCCATAGGAGCCCAACCCTCTAATTTATACCCCCAGATATTGAGGAGTATTAAAAATAGACAATTAAATATCACAAATGTGGATAATTACTTACAAGAATGGCAATAAAATGGTTGTTGAAAATTTGAGCATGATTGACAATTATCTGAATCATGGGGCATATTTGGGGTCTATACATACGGATGGCGACCCTTTAAAAACTCAGTTTATATTGTGGACTGACTATAGGCCAGCAGCTGCGATATGCACTGAATGAAGCATCAAGGAATGACAATGCTTGGTGGACAGTCTACTGACAAGTGACTGAGGCTTAAAGGAGTGGTATAGACAAATCTCATCATTTAATCCGATGGAACCAGCTCATGGTCAATGGAAGGGTGTCTCATATAGTTTAATACAGGGTTGGTTTTGGAACCAGACCTTAAAGGCATCGAAGACTCGTCCCAAACCCTGTGCCGCCTCTGAAAAAGTTTACTTTCTGTTGCTTGCAAGAGAAGTTTTCTTGTCGCTACAAAATGCAGGCAGTAATGAAACGTGATACCTTGTTATCTTTTATCTAGACCTGAGATGTCTATCGCTGCTATGTACACTGTGTTGTGGGTATTGACCGTAGCAGTTTGTATTGACTGTACACTAGTGTCTAATTATCGACGGTTGCAAGCTGTGTGTGTATTTTCTGGGATCGATGGTGGTGTCTAACACTTCTGGTACACCTCATTCAAAACTAGGTCAGATTACCGGCATGAGATGTTTCTTTGTGCTTCACACCCTTTAATAAAAAAGAAATGGTTTTCAAGCATTGCAAAACCTTTCATAATTCGTAATAAAGGAACCGCTTTTGTTCCTGTTTTAACTCTCGCAGGTTGGTACTCGGCTTTGAGCCTTGATGGGTCCATCTCGTATGACCCAGATAGATCACCAACTCTTGGTTCTGATCCTGGACTGACTTTCTCATGGTACTGCAGAATGTCAAACGAGACTTTTCCAGACGATTTGGAGGAAAAGGATTATGCAAGTAAGTCCTAAGAGGACTAAAATGGAATTGAAAAGGATTATAATGTATGAAATTAATGATAAAAATAATATTTTACAGCAAAGATACTCTTAACAATCCCAGTTTAATGCCATTTTATCAGGCCAAGAATTTCACAAGTTTAGAGACTTGCTAAACAATGCCACTGCTTAAAAAAATTTTACTAGTTAACTGAACGTACTGGAATCATGTAGATTCTTTTACTGACAATTGTTAACATACTTAAACTAGGTTTCTGTTTTTAATGTCTATAACTGACAAGACATTTCCAAACCCATTTTCCTTTCTACTGGAAAATGGCGAATATCCACTGGCACTTAGCCAGTAAATAGACCGTAATTTTGAGGCCTGTTACATGTTGATCTCTATTTTTCATTTATATGATATATAGATTATATAGATATTAGTTTAGTATATGGTTGTTTTTGTTAATGTATTTGGTGGTATATGATAGCTGCTGATTGCCCCCCCCCTCCCCCCCAAAAAAACATCCTGAAAAAAAAGAGGGAAATTTGATTGCTATTTTTTTCTCATGTATTCTTCGTCAACCAGAAGGTGGATGCTTTGGCAAAGGATATCGCATCTCAAGTGATGAGTTGATGGGTGTGACTGCACAGTCAACACTCGGTATTCCAGCACAGCTATTGGAAGGTAACAAAACATACACATTTAAGCTACTGCTGGGTAAAGCTGGAAGGACTTCAGTGACAGCTGAGCAGACGATCAGACTTCTACCCGGAGATGTGCCTTCTGTTCTCATCAGGTATGACTCGGCATCCTTCACCCTCCACAGCTGAGTGGTAGGGGGGGTCATGGGCTGAAGGAGGGGGAGATGTGCCTTCTGTTCTCATCAGATATGCCTCAGCATCCTTCACCCTCAACAGCTGAGTGGTAGGGGGGTCATGGGCTAGAGGAGGGGGGAGATGTGCCTTCTGTTCTCATCAGGTATGCCTCAGCATCCTTCATCCTCCACAGCTGAGTGGTAGGGGTCGTGGGCTGGAGGAGGGGGGAGAGGGGGTTTCTGCTGACCCAGATCTGTATTTAATCACCATATACAGTCATTAAGATCTCACTTTTGTGTCATAGGATTGATGGTGCTCAATGCTAGCCTAATCACTACTCTATGAGAAAAGAAAAAAATTACAGTGGTTTTCAGTCAGCTGTGTAAGTTATGTTCAACATTTAAGTTAACATTTATTTCAGCAAATTTAAATGTTTAATTGTTCTTAAGGTTTTGCATCTTTTCAAACTCCTAATTGTTACTCACGAATAATTTCTCAAAGCTAGAAACACAGTTAATAATTATCTGATCCCCCCACACCAACCCCCCCCCCACTCCTGTACCAGTCAACCACTCGACCCTACAAAATCCATGTATAGCCGGCCTACCCACACTGAGGCCCACCCATTTTCTGTCCCAAAAGTTGGCTTGTGTTCCAACAACCTATTTTTGTTTAAGGTGCATCCATAACTGCGATCAATATCTCAACCCATCTGAGCGATTCGTGGTCTCTGGGAAGTGTGAAGACTGCACAGAATTTTCCCGCCCTCGTTACCAGTGGGATCTGATACCCGATGTGGGGACAGAGGTCACGAAGGAGTTTGACTGGAAACGGGACACTACGACGGGGAAGTTTAATGCTTATCTGGTCATCAAGGCCGGTGTCTTGGCCGACACTGGTGTAGATGATTATGTACTTCGACTTCATAGTGAGTGCATCCGCTTGTTTTCATAGTTTAATACTGAATGGTGTACTTGTTTCATATCCGGTAAAATTTATTTTGATTTGGCCAAATTTTTAGAATTTTCTATAATTTCCCAATCATTTTTATTGTTGTAAAATGTGTACTATTTGACTTATTACATTAACAGCTGATTCTCTCTTGAAATCCCATGCTTGCTGCATTCTGGGTTGTATCAAATGAAACTTGGATGAGTGATGTTTTTTTGTTAATAGTATGCAAGGTACATAGTCTTCTAACTGGCACCACCCCCTCCTGCACCACCCCCTAAAAAGAACTCTTGCTTTCTTGAAGGAATTGCTAACTTGTTCTTTCTTTTCTTTGGGGGGGGGGGGATGATTAGAGGATAGTTCTAGAGAGGAATTTACGTTTGTCAAAACTTGTTTTTGGATTTTTGAAGTACTCATACACAAGGCTATAGAGGGTCTGTAGTTTAGATTAAAAATTGTATAAAGTTTCAGTGCTGCAGCTTAATATCTGGGTATGCTATTTTTTAAAGCATATCTTTCACTCCATCCCTGCTGCCCAACTTCATCTATGCAAAGTAGGCTAGGAGGATGTACTGCAGCTATGAAAGTGCAGCAGATTAGCTACTATAATAAGTTGTGATATTAGATTTAAAAAGAACAGTTAGGCTCTACATTAGGGTTACTAACACATGTTATGACATAAATACAGCATTGCTGACAATTTCTCTTAAAACGCCTGTACATTTTTATGGCTAGAGGAGGTAGCTATGAAAACTAGAGGCTTAGCCATATTGAAATTACTAAGAGCTTATGTTTTGCATGCATAATACTTGTAACTTCATAGTCATAATCACAAATGGTGTTCTTTATGTCATTGACTTCTGTTTACACATAATCATAATCACCAATGGTGTTCTTTATGTCAGTGACTTTTGTTTTCACATAATCATAATCACCAATGGTGTTCTTTATGTCAATGACTTCTGTTTACACATTATCATAATCACCAATGGTGTTCTTTATGTCAGTGACTTTTGTTTTCACATAATCATAATCACCAATGGTGTTCTTTATGTCAATGACTTCTGTTTACACATTATCATAATCACCAATGGTGTTCTTTATGTCAATGACTTCTGTTTACACATAATCGTAATCACAAATGGTGTTCTTAATGTCAATGACTTCTGTTTACACATAATCGTAATCACAAATGGTGCTCTTTATGTCAATGACTTCTGTTTACACATCAACGTAATCAAAAATGGTGTTCTATGTCAAGACTTTTGTTTTCACATAATCGTAATCACCAATGGTGTTCTTTATGTCAGTGACTTCTGTTTACACATTAACATTATCACCAATGGTGTTCTATGTCAATGACTTCTGTTTACACAATCATAATCACCAAATGGTCTCTTTTATGTCAATGACTTCTGGTTACACATAATTGTAATCACCAATGGTGTTCTTTATGATCAATGACTTCTGTTTACACATAATCACCAATGGTGTTCTTAATGCCAATAACTTCTGTTTACACATAATCAAAATCACCAATGGTGTTCTTTATGCCAATGACTTCTGTTTACACATCAACGTAATCACAAATGGTGTTCTTAATGTCAATGACTTCTGTTTAGTGTTTACACATAATCATAATCACCAATGGTGTTCTTTATGTCAATGACTTCTGGTTACACATAATTGTAATCACCAATGGTGTTCTTTATGTCAATGACTTCTGTTTAGTGTTTACACATAATCATAATCACCAATGGTGTTCTTTATGTCAATGACTTCTGTTTACACATCAACGTAATCACAAATGGTGTTCGTTATGTCAATGACTTCTGTTTAGTGTTTACACATAATCATAATGACCAATTGTGTTCTTTATGTCAATGACTTCTGTTTACACATAATTGTATTCACAAATGGTGTTCTTTATGCCAATGACTTCTGTTTACACATAATCATAATCACCAATGGTGTTCTTTTTGTCAATGTCTTCTGTTTACACATAATCATAATCACCAATGGTGTTCTTTCTGTCAATGAATTCTGTTTACACATTAACTTAGTCACAAATGGTGTTCTTTATGTCAATGACTTCTGTTTACACATAATTATAATCACCAATGGTGTTCTTTATGTCAATGACTTTGTTTACACATAATCATAATCACCAATGGTGTTTTATGTCAATGACTTCTGTTTACACATTATCATAATCACTAATGGTGTTCTTTATGTCAATGAATTCTGTTTACACATTAACTTATAGTCACCAATGGTGTTCTTTATGTCAATGACTTCTGTTTACACATAATCATAATCCCCAATAGTTTTCTTAATGTCAATGACTTTTGTTTACACATAATCATAATCACCAATGGTGTTCTTTATGTCAATGACTTTTGTTTACACAGCCTACTCTTGGGCAGGAACAACAAACTTTGCCGAGTTTACTTTCAGCATTAATTCTCCGCCGACTGGAGGATGGTGTTTCATCGCACCCAGCGAGGGCGTAGTCTTGTTTACATACTTTTACATCAGTTGCAGTAGATTCTATGATCGCGACACACCATTTTCCTACGAGCTCCGTTTAATGACTGGTGACATAGTTGAGGACAGCAGTCAAACATCTGGTAATTAAGTAAAGAAGTCCACAATTGTTTTAACAGGCTGACTTTTGCCATCAGCTGTTCATACATGTATTAAATGAGATTGATTCTGACTCGTAGTCAGGCATCTCATTGAAATCAAATGAAAAAAATCCATGTGTTAAACTTGGTGTTATTTAGCCTGCACTCTGGGGGCGCAACAAAATGAAAGGGTTAAAGGATCTATGTGAAAACATGCTCAAACATTGCACCAGAAAGAACAGAATTAGATGAAAGTATCAAATATTTGCATATGAAACAGTAAAGAGTTAGCTTGAAAGTTGTGAGGTACAAATTGTGTCTTGGTATGGGATTAGAATTTATATAACTTAGTATGTTATTACCATGAAGGTCTATCAGTTAGATTGAGTACTGGGTATCTAAACATATCTGGATTGCTTGGTCAGAATTACACAAAGTTATTAGCAAGTCCAACATACGTCTTCCGCTGTTAATACATTCGTATCTGAATGATCCCAGTCCCTTCAACTCGCATAATCTACTCTTTGGTAGAAGTATTTTTATACGTTGTACATTGCACATTCCACACTGTGGACAAACCATTGTTGGTTATTAAGCATCCCGTCGTTGGCCCACCATGTGAGACTAATGTATTGATTTTTCTGGCACTAGGTCAAACATTCACCCATTTTTATAAATGATATTCCTAGTGTGTTATATACTATTGCTTTGCACTCTCTATGTTGTTGACAAAATGTGTTGCATTTTTAAAATCTATGAGAGTGTGGTTTTAATAGTTATTTTATGGTCTATCAATGCAGTCAGTCTTGACACTGTGTGTGTGTTCACATGCGTAGGATACGTACGATAAAGCCTGTTAGATTTGATTACAGAGAAGTTGCTAGGCTTAAAGGGTGTGAAGACTTGCGCAAAAAGAAACGTCTAATGCCGGTAATCTGACCTAGTTTCGAATGAGGTGTAACAGAAGTGTTAGACACCACCATTGATCCCAGAAAATACACACACAGCTTGCTACCGTCGGTAATTAGACACTAGTGCACAGTCAGTACATACAGCTGCCGTCAATACCCACAGCACAGTGTACAAGGGATAGAGCGATGGACATCTCAGGTCCAGCTAAAGATAACAAGGTATCACGTTTCATTACTGTCTGCATTTTGTAGCGACAAGCAGAAAACTTCACTAGCAACAACGGAAAGTTAACTTTTTCAGAGCGTGGCACGCAGTTTGGGGCGAGTCTTCAATGCCTTTAAAATGTAGCCTTGCAATGATTTAATCCTCAAAGAGGGTCACATGTGAGCTGCCTGATCTGAAGCAGCAGGCACTGGACAGATAACCAGTATCTATCTTATAGACTTCTTCAAATGGTGAAGGATGGATCAGAAGATTCCATGAGCCATCATCCTCTAACTTCACAAATCTCATGAAAAGTATTTTAAATTTTTTCTATTTTTAAGTTGAACTCCACAAGACTGGTGGTAAACTTTGATATCGACATCCTTGAATCCTTGACTTGTTTTCAGGTTCTCTGCTCCATTTTGGGGTGGATTCGATCTTCCCTCCAACCCTCCTACCGGTTGGATCACCTTCCAGGGATTACATTGTAAACATCGCCCTCATTGTCAGAGACGCCTTTGGAGCTTCAACTGTTTCATATCTAAACGCTACTGTGAGTCTTTAATTTATGCTTCGATTGGAGTTCTTGTTTCATCATATTTGAAAAATGGGCACCACTGCCCCCCCTCTCCCCCTTCCCCCCTTCTCCCCCTTCTCCCCCTCTCCCCCTTCTCCCCCTTCTCCCTGCCCTATAGGTAAAGTTTGGAATCTAATTCTGCATCAAGCCATCAAATGAACACATTTTTCAGTCTGCAATCTAAAACATTTTACAAGGTTGCTTCATATTCACGGTTGGTACACAGCAAAAGTGACAACGTTTTGACTACCAATACCTCCAACATTAAATATAGGACTTATATGCAAACTTTACTATTATGCTCCAATTACATTCTTGTTATTTGCCAGTCAAATACAACTTTTTTTTTCTAAATATGTCTTCAAACCTGCTATGTCTATGTTTGCCCACAATGTATTGTTACATTTACATCATTTTAGTAATTTCAGTAGTTTAAGTTAGACTAGCGCAAAACACTGCTATTTAAACAAAAAAAAAGTTGCGTTGTGTTACCTTTGCTACTTTAGGTGAAAGAACCGCCTCCGAAAGAAGCTTCTGAAATGTTTAACCAAGTGATTAATATGACCCAAGGGGAAGACAGTGACATGCAACATCTCTTGAAATCTGGTGACACACAAGCTGCCACCCAGCTCATCACGACTGTGTCCTCGATTCTAAACTCAAAGACAGAGAGCGACGACAGCGATGATGAGGACAACGAAGAGAGAGAAACAAGAATACAGGTGAAGTAGTTCTTGCGGTCTAATCTTACAGAGGATTTAATCTCAGCCATGTAAAGAATGTTAGGTATAATTATAGGGTTGTGATTGGGAGGGGCAAGAATACAGGTGAAGTAGTTCTAACCGTCTAATCTTACAGAGGATTTAATCCTTACAGAGGATTTAATCTGAGCCATGTAAAGGATGTTAGGTTTAATTATAGGGTTGTGATTGGGAGGGGCAAGAATACAGGTGAAGTAGTTCTAACCGTCTAATCTTACAGAGGATTTAATCCTTACAGAGGATTTAATCTGAGCCATGTAAAGGATGTTAGGTTTAATTATAGGGTTGTGATTGGGAGGGGCAAGAATACAGGTGAAGTAGTTCTAACCGTCTAATCTTACAGAGGATTTAATCCTTACAGAGGATTTAATCTGAGCCATGTAAAGGATGTTAGGTTTAATTATAGGGTTGTGAATGAGAGGGGCAAGAATACAGGTGAAGTAGTTCTAACCGTCTAATCTTACAGAGGATTTAATCCTTACAGAGGATTTAATCTGAGCCTTGTAAAGGATGTTAGGTTTAATTATAGGGTTGTGATTGGGAGGGGCAAGAATACAGGTGAAGTAGTTCTAACCGTCTAATCTTACAGAGGATTTAATCCTTACAGAGGATTTAGTCTGAGCCATGTAAAGGATGTTAGGTTTAATTATAGGGTTGTGATTCGGAGGGGCAAGAATACAGGTGAAGTAGTTCTAACCGTCTAATCTTACAGAGGATTTAATCCTTACAGAGGATTTAATCTGAGCCATGTAAAGTATGTTAGGTTTAATTATAGGGTTGTGATTGGGAGGGGCAAGAATACAGGTGAAGTAGTTCTAACCGTCTAATCTTACAGAGGATTTAATCCTTACAGAGGATTTAATTTGAGCCTTGTAAAGGATGTTAGGTTTAATTATAGGGTTGTGATTGGGAGGGGCAAGAATACAGGTGAAGTAGTTCTAACCGTCTAATCTTACAGAGGATTTAATCCTTACAGAGGATTTAATCTGAGCCATGTAAAGTATGTTAGGTTTAATTATAGGGTTGTGATTGGGAGGGGCAAGAATACAGGTGAAGTAGTTCTAACCGTCTAATCTTACAGAGGATTTAATCCTTACAGAGGATTTAATCTGAGCCATGTAAAGGATGTTAGGTTTAATTATAGGTATGTGATTGGGAGGGGCAAGAATACAGGTGAAGTAGTTCTAACCGTCTAATCTTACAGAGGATTTAATCCTTACAGAGGATTTAATCTGAGCCATGTAAAGGATGTTAGGTTTAATTATAGGTATGTGATTGGGAGGGGCAAGAATACAGGTGAAGTAGTTCTAACCGTCTAATCTTACAGAGGATTTAATCCTTACAGAGGATTTAATCTGAGCCATGTAAAGGATGTTAGGTTTAATTATAGGTATGTGATTGGGAGGGGCAAGAATACAGGTGAAGTAGTTCTAACCGTCTAATCTTACAGAGGATTTAATCCTTACAGAGGATTTAATCTGAGCCTTGTAAAGGATGTTAGGTTTAATTATAGGGTTGTGATTGGGATGGCAGGCAAGAGGTGGTCTGGGGATAGATAGTTATACATTTTTACAAGAAAAGTTCATTGTTTATCACACTTCACTTCTCCTGAGTCGCTTATAGTGGATTTCTCACTTTTCCATTCATTCCTTTTCTTTTCTGTAATTCAATTGAGATACCATTCCAGCTCAATTTTTTTATTTGATCGTCTGAGGCGACAAACAACTGGTCTTTTATTTCAAATTAAGTTTGCATTGTAAATAAATATCCCTCATAGATAGGTTAAACTAATGAGTTGGCGTCTTGCAGCGCTGGTATCTTGGGCGATACTGATATAAAACAAAACTATAGTGGTAGGCCTTATGATCCATCCGAAGGGGAGTTTTACTGGCCCAAAGATAGTGTTCTATTCACCAAACCTATAGACAAATCTCTCCTACAGTGTACTGCATATTGGTCATTTAGTTTTACTTTGCTACCTCTTTTTACTGGACGAATTTGCCGTTCAGACAACCATAAAGATAGACTTAATTGTTCGAAGGACAACCGGAAAAAAAAACGCACAAAGTTTCCCTGCCATCAGTTCAAGTCCATCAATTTTTTTATTTGGCTATTGCCAGCTGAGACCATAATATGTATGTTTTGTTCTTTGTCAAAGGGAACCTGATATTGGACTAAAGACCTAAACACCATCATGGTCACAGTCCCAATATAATGGGTACTTAAGCTGAGAGTGTATCAGCACAGTGAACTTAAAGGCATTGAAGGCTCGCCCCAAATCATGTGCCGCCCTCTGCAAAAGTTAACTTTCCGTTGCTTGCAAGTGAAGTTTTCTTCTTGTCGCTACAAACTGCAGACAGTAATGAAACGTGATACCTTGTTATCTTTTATCTAGACCTGAGATGTCCATCGCTGCTATGTACACAGTGTTGTGGGTATTGACCGTAGCTGTATGTATTGACTGTACACTAGTGTCTTATTACCGACGGTAGCAAGCTGTGTGTGTATTTTCTGGGATCGTTGGTGGTGTCTAACACTTCTGTTACACCTCATTCGAAACTAGGTCAAATTACCGGCATGAGACGTTTCTTTGTGCGCGAGTCTTCACACCCTTTAACTTACCTGTCTGTGTCCTTGCTTCATCTTAGATGACTTTCCTTAAAAAAGAATATCTTTCAATTTTGGTTATAATGACGGCATCGATTTCCAGAGTTTTACTCAGAAAATGCTTTTCTTTGAAATCACAGGTCAGGGAGCAGCTGATAACAAACCTTAATCAAGTGGAGATCCGTGATCTAGAATCACTCCAGCTTACCTCTGCTGCTGTTGCTGAGGTAACCCAAGAAAATACCGAGATATCTGCCGTCGCTCAGGTAACGGATCGCTCTCTATTATAAACAGAAACAGTATCATTGTATTATTTCATTCAGTGTCATTCATTGCAGTGTGCTCTACGTTTGAACAATTCATTTCATACATGTCTTTTATTTCAGTTCATCGTTCAAGTCACAGAATGACTTTTGCTATTTGTTTCAATCTACTTCTTGTCTCTTGTCGTGGAGACTTTTTTCTTTTATGGCTCTCTGCAGTCAGAATTTTTACGATACAACTATTGCATTTATAATCTAACTTGTGGAAATGAAAGTTTATATCGCAGATTCAAACACCGCGTCAGTGAGGAATGACGGATTTTGTATTTTTTTTATATCAGCTTTCTGCATCAGCAATGTACGAGAAGATGGGAAGGTTTCTGCAGGCCCAGGCTCATGACCAATCTATGGCAGGAGCTAGTGCTGTCACCATTGAAGGGACTGCCAGGTAAGTACAATTTACCCCTACTCTACTAGCTTTCAAATTTGCTTTTAATATCTTTTCAAGAGGAGGTTGATGGTGGGGAAGTAATAATAATAATAATAAATGAGACTTATATAGCGCCAAATCAGTAAACAAATGTCACTGCTCAAGGCGCTTTATAGAGAAAGCAGATTAATTTACAAAAGAACAAGTGAAAAGATGGGTCTTAAGTAGACTTTTGAATGTAGAAAGTTTAGAGCAAGTTTCAATGTGATCTGGTCACTTGTTCCAGAGATAAGAGCCAGAGTATTTGAAGCTTCTGTAACCATAGGTCTTCAAGCGTGGTTTAGGAACAGTTAAATACAGTTATTTTGACGAACAAAGTGTGCGAGTTGGAATGTATGGCAAGAGAAGTCGCGACAGGTACACAGGCTGTTCCAGATGATGATGAGTACTCCACGTCAATAACTCAACATAACTCTCTGTAGATTTTGCTGGCATTAGGGAGCTGACAGGTATCTGGTTGGGTACCTGACCCCCATTCAGACCCTGCATGGCGGAGCATATCTGGCGGATCCACCTTACATTAGCTCTTGAACATTTAAACATGAAATCAATAATAATCAGCACCTTTCTGTATTAGATTTCCACTGTTCAGCTCATTAACATCTTTTTCGAAACTTGAACAAAAACTTAAAAGAGAAGTCTTTAGAAGCACCAGTTAACATAGCTATTTTTCAAAGATCTACCCATTCAACTGTTATGTTTTGTTGGTGATGTTATTAATACATTGTAACATGTAATTAATAAATGTCTAACAGGCAATTGGTTGTGGGACTTGCTAACATCTTGGGTGCTGCAGCCCGTGAATCACCAATGGATACCGAAGAGAGGTCTTACAATTCTGGAGAGGATGCAACCTCTGTAAATGTGAGTTGAATTACAGTTCACCTTTTAATAAAATGATAAATCTGCCATGTATAGAACCTACAGCAGCTGATTGCTTGTCCACTGCAAAGATTCGAAGACCCAAATAAACTTTCCATAAGAATCACTCGTTTTTTGTGCAATCCAAGAAAATGAGTGCATTGCATGCTGTAAGGGAAAGCTTTGAAGCATTACATCTTGGCAGATAGACGGTGATTCAGGCGATAACGGTATACTTAATTTATGACAATAACAATTTTTGAACATTGCTAGTGATGCAATGTGAATTATGCCTAAAAACACCTAGTAAAGTTTTTTTTTATTTTTTTGGAATCGCTCATTTTCACTCCCAAGAAAACAAGTTCATTTTGTATATAAATTGCTTTGAAGTTTGACATCTTGGGCAGAAAAAGCTGAAATAAAAACACGGTAACAATTATCATATGTACCAGAGAACTGTAATTCAAAATGAATTGATTATGGGACATTTAAAACGAGCAGTGTTTAGACAGGGCAGAGTATCATTGCAACTTTTCTTCCATCTCTTTCCAGACACGACAGGTGACCTTGAGTTCCATGGAAACATTGAAGAGTATAGAGGGCGCCATTTTACATAATAAAGTCCCCGGAGAGGAAGCAACAGTCTTGAAAACAGATCAAGTGGAGGTGCTCTTGAACAGACTGGAGAAGTGGGAATTGGACGGGAAATCGTTTGAGATACCAGAGAGGAGTACCTTCGTTAAATTACCGCAGGACTTCAGAAATGCACAGGACTTGATGTCTGGAGACGACGGCGTGAACTCATATGATGCCATATTAGATGCCCACGTAAGTTTAAAAAACATCTACAATCTATGTAGGTCCCAATTCCTGACAACTTTGTTAATATGTTACATCAAGAAAGGGAAAATTGACAGATAACAATCTGGTTATAATGGCTAAATGACACATAAAATACCAAGCCGAGTGTTTACCATTTTCATGATACATGGCAATGTAGCCTTGCAATATATAGCCCTCGTTAAAGTTCAAGTCGTAGTGTTGTGTTAATGCTATATATCTACGTGTCTCAATGCTATATAGCTATGTGTCTCAACGCTATAAATCTATGTCTCAATGCTACATGTCTATGTGTCTCAATGCTATAAATCTGTGTCTCAGTGTTATATATCTATGTCTCAATGCTATATCTATGTGTCTCCATGCTATATATCTATGTGTCTCCATGCTACCTATCTATGTGTCTCAATGCTATATATCTATGCATCTCAATGCTATATATCTATGTCTCAATGCTACAGTATATCTATGTGTCTCCATGCTTATATATCTATGCATCTCAATGCTATATCTATGTGTCTCAATACTATATATCTATGCATCTCAATGCTATATATCTATGCATCTCAATGCTATATATCTATGTGTCTCAATGCTATATATCTATGCGTCTCAATGCTATATATCTATGTGTCTCAAGGATATATATCTATGTGTCTCAATGCTATATATCTATGTGTCTCAATGCTATATATCTATGTGTCTCAAGGATATATATCTATGTTTCTCAATGCTATATATCAATGTGTCTCAATGTTATATCTATGCATATCAATGCTATATATATATGTATCTCAATGCTATTTATCTACTGTATGTGTCTCAAGTATATATATATATATACATCAATGCATTAGAGCAACACCTTTGTAAAGAAATGAAGACATGTAACAAATTTAATTGAGATCTGTTTAGTTATGTGACTCTCCTTTCAAACCTGTGAGGCTAATGCAAATTAATAATTAGGTGCAACCTTTGAATCAGTTGTTCCAATTAAACACTATCTATCAGAAATGTTAATCAACTGCCTGTTGTTGAAAGCGTGAATTAAAAAAAAATGTAATTGTCTTTTAATATGTAACTGAACCTTCTTTTGGTAGTTTTGTTCTATTATTGGATACTCTTTTGGTGCACCCAGGTCCATCATTATGAAAGGAATCCATTCCCTTGGTCATCTGTAAACACTTCCATCAGCAGTCATGTGACATCTCTGGATATCATCAAAAGCGAAAATGAAACACTGGAGGTGTCCGGACTGACAGATGGTGTCAACCTCTTCCTGGAGAATGATATCGATGCTGAGTCTGTCACCTTAAAAGCGAAGGACAATTTCCGTAGGGGGGATAAATTATTTGGGTTCAACATCAGCGAAGGGGCATCGGCTGTGGTGATTCACCTCAGAGCCCAGAGTAAGAATGACTTAGTAACGGATACACCGAATATGAAAGTTATGATTTATGAAGACTTGAACAGCACTGAGGCCTTGCATTCCTTCCTACTACCCCAAGAATCCCCCCTACAGATTGAATGGAACGAGACCTCGGTCATGACTGCAGACCCGTACAGTATATTACTGGATGGTGATACCATCTTAGAAGGGGGTAATGAGGCTTATTATATCAATATCGAACTAGGCGGTACCTTGAACTGGACGGAAGACTGGGACCTTGTGGTCATGACGTACAGTCCCCAGTGCTATTACTGGAGTGTCCACAGTGAGAGTTGGAAAACAGATGGTTGTCAAGTGAGTAAATGGTTTGGTCACCAGCTTTATCAAAGTGGCATGCTACTTTATTAACAGAGACATTAACCTAATAAACATAATGTTTATCATACAGAACAGTGACATTCATCAATACCAACTACCCCCTCCCCCCTTCTCTCTATCTCTCTTTATCTCTCCCATCCCTACAAACAAGAGAGCTAAAGAGCTAGAAAGGTTAAAGGGTGTAAAGACTCGCGCTCAAAGAAACGTCTCATGCCGGTAATCTGACCTAGTTTCGAATGAGGTGTAACAGAAGTGTTTAGACACCACCAGCGATCCCAGAAAATACACACACAGCTTGCTACCGTCGGTAATTAGACACTACTGTACAGTCAATACATACAGCTACAGTCAATACCCACAACACAGTGTACATAGCAGCGTGGACATCTCTGGTCTAGATAAAAGATAACAAGGTATCACGTTTCATTACTGTCTGCATTTTGTAGCGACAAGAAGAAAACGTCATTTGCAAGCAAAGGAAAGTTAAGTTTTTCAGAGCGAGGCAAGCGGTTTGGGGCGAGTCTTCGATGCCTTAGATCGTGAGATATCAAATCCTCAAAGTCATGCCATCAGTACCTCAGTTTGATTTTCATATCATTCACTCCATAATGCTGTGGCCTGGTCAGGTTAATACTAGGTACAACTGCTTCTTCTCATCAGCTGCAAATTTGAGGTATTTCTCAGGTCCTCCTCCAATTATGTTGATCATTCTTAAATTTGTTGCTATGGCTACAAAGCTTTGGAACCGACTATCACTCGACCTTCGTAGATGAACTGGTCTTGCTTTGTTCGAGGTTCGTCTAAAGTTGAAAAGTCTGTTTATGTCACTTTAAATTTTAAGGTTCTTTGAATGTCTATGTGTCTTGTGTCCTGGGAATAGATTATCTAGATAGATGGTACATTATGAATGTATGATGTTAGGATTATTAATTTACCATCAGTTATTGCCTCATTTGTCTTTACCCAACAGCCTGGCCCTCTGACAGATCTTCAACGTCTTCATTGCGTTTGCAATCACCTCTCCACCTTCGCCGGAGGTGTCATTCCTTTACCAAATGCCATCAACTTGAAAGAGGACATACTACTCTTTGCAGAATTATTTGAAAATCCTGTAACCACAATGACAGTGCTGAGTGTCTTCTCTGTGTTCTTGCTCTGTGCCGTTTGGGCTCGAAGGAAGGACAGGAGAGAGGAGAAGGAGGTAATAAATATTAAATAACAATAATTGAAAAATTTATAAATTCAGATAAAGAGTTGAATTTTTAAAGAAGATATTCGAGACTGAAATACAAAAGAGCTTTACCTTTTTCATCTCCAGTCTGGGTGAAGTCATCTTTACCGAGTGTGGAGTTTATTTCTGACATATTCTACCAATTCATAGTGAATTGAAAGTGGATACAGGAAGATGGGAAGTTAATGGTAGTAGAATTATCCTTGAAAAACATCTAAATGCTTCCAAGTTTGCAGTTGGCATTTTTTTTCCCTTTTTTTTGTTTAGAGTTAGCAAAGGCAAACTATATGGCAATTTTAGCTACAAGCTTTCGGAATATTCTGTGTATAATTCATGACAGCCCAAAGTTAGGCTGTATTCTCATTCAGGAGCAATTTGGCTTTCCATTTGAAGTTGACTTCCAGTAGGATAAGAGTTATAGGGGCCTGACCATCCTCTTTATCTTTATATATTGCCATCATCATAAATAGGACAAATTTAATTTTTGCTTTTCAATCTGATATTTACATGTCTGTTTTTTTAAATTGATGGAAATCTACCATGAGCATAGACAATAATTTATTGTTTGAAGTGACTAGTTTTCATACAATACAATATTCTAATTATCGCCAGATTATAACTCAAATAACATTGTATTAGTTTAACTTTGCATCTAAAAAGGCATAAGCTGGCAGGCAGTAAGATCCATCAATCAATGGAAATGATAGCTTCACCCCTACTTTTAATAAGCACAGCTCTGCAAGGCTAAGATATGTAGGCCACCTCTGCTATGGTAGTGTTGTAAGCCTAGAGGCTAAATAGTTGATGTTTGCAAGCATTTGCTGGGCATTTGGCTCCAAGCACAAACCAGATGCTTTCAAATCTCTTCTTTCTGATTTCAGAGTGAAGTAATTTACTTAGCGGATAATGACCCTGATGCACAATATCAATACCACATCACTGTCATGACCGGAATGCGCCGGGGGGCGGGAACATCTTCGACAGTAACCGTCACTCTTTACGGTACCCACGGTTCTTGTCACCCTCATGTGCTGACGGCCCCCCATAGACCTGTCTTAGAGAGGGGTGGCACAGACTCTTTTATGATTGCCACCGATGGCAGTCTTGGAGAACTGACGGCATTGAGGGTTTGGCATGACAACTCTGGAAGCCATCCAGATTGGTAATAGCTGAGTAAAAGTACTACTACAATATACTACTACTACTACTACAAATACAAATACTTCTACTAATATATACTACAAATACAAATGCTACTACTACTACTACAAATACTACTACTACTACTACAAATAAAAATACTTCTACTACTACTACAAATACAAGTGCTACTACTACTACTTTACACTACAAATACAAATACTACTACTACTACTCTAATACTACTACTACAAATGCAAATGCTACTACTAATATATACTACTGCTACCACAAATACTACTACTACAAATACTACTTATCTAATACTACTAATACTACTACTACTGCTGCTGCTATTATACTGTATACTGAACTACTAATACAATTACTACTACTACTCTAATACTACTAATATTACTACTGCTACTAAAAATACTACTACTACTATATACTACTAAGTACTACTACTGCTGCTACTATATACTACAATTACAAATACTACTATTACTCTAATATTACCACTACTACTACTATTTAGCTAATGCTAACTAGTGCTACTAATACTATTACTATTGCTACTACTACAAATACAAATACTACTACCACTTCAAATACTACTACTACTGCAAATACTACTGCTACTACTACTACTCGAATAATTACTGTCGTATAAGCTATGAACAATTCTTAATTTTGTCAAAGATAAAATATACAAAGTAAATGCATGTGTTTTTCTCACCAAATAGACTCGTTTCATATCCAACTGTTGAACTCACTTTATTTCATACAATTGATTGAAGGTGAGTGGATGTGTATCACCCAATGCTTGTAAGTTGATGATGGTCATTTTACCAAAACATAGGTCCGGCTGAAATGTACTTGTCCCTTGACGTATTCTTCCAAGAAGATGTACTTGAATGTGTAAAAGTAATTGGCCTGACGTTTCTTGATCGAGCTATAAGACACAAGAAAGCTGGTCTGGAGAATTTGTCAAAATAAAATAGTACCTGTTTTTGATCTTTTCTCAAAAAACAACTTGTATAGACATTCAAGAAAAGCAAAGATGTTACTTTTAGTATAGTATAGTATAGTTTTCTTGATTCTGTCTTTGCTTTAATTTCCCTTTTGTTTATGAGCAATCAGAAATCAGAGATTAATCATTCTCTGATAGGCCTCAATTAGTTTCCTCTCAATAGAATGTTATGATGTTATATGTAGACTTTATTGAATCTAATACAGACACTCTTTCTCTCTCTCTTTCAGGTATGTCAGTCGTATCGTTGTTCACGATTTTCAGAGCAACGTGGACTCTATTGAATCTAATACAAACACTCTTTCTCTTCCTTTCAGGTATGTCAGTCGTATCGTTGTTCACGATCTTCAGAGCAACGGATGGTGGTACTTTCTCTGTCAGTCTTGGCTTGGAATCGGCATAGGGGAAGACTCTCTAGACAAGACCTTCCCAACAGCTTCCCAAGAAGATTTGACCCACTTTCACCATCTGGTCCTCTCGAAAATACAGCGGGACATCAAGGACCAACACCTCTGGGTCTCGGTGATGGTTCGCCCCGCTCACAGCACCTTTACTCGCCTTCAGAGGGCTGCTTGCTGTCTTGCGATAATTCTCACGGCTATGCTGTCAAATATCATCTTTTATGGTGTACCCGAGCAATACGCCACCGAAGAAACTAATATCTCATTCGGTTCCCTCAGTCTCTCATGGAGCAGCGTAGTGATTGGAGTAGAGAGCAGCATCATCACATTCCCTATCAACTATTTAATCGTGGAACTGTTTAGAAACTCCAGATTACACCAGAGGAAAACCAGATCTGGGTCAACGTCATCATTTTCATTTAGTCTTTCGTCAGCATTTAGTCAGTTAACCTTCGCCTCTGCTAATTCCAAGATCTCATCTCTCTATGAAAGTTGCAGAATTTTCTTGTCAAGTGGAAGCCAGTCTTTGAACAGTAATTCTGTTAGGAGTACTTCCAGAGATGTCACTAGCATACCTCCCAGTAGTACTCCGACTCAATCTTCCATAGATTCCTTCAATTCGAAAACAGCGCTCATAGGTGAGAGATGTTCCTCAGTGACACCCACCGGATCATCTCTAGATTCTAATACAGTCTATAAACCTCTGTCCACTCCAGATTCCCCTACTCAGTGGAATTTCATACATTCTGCAGATCATGGCCAAATGGAGACAAACTTTGAAAAGGAGGTTGGGGAGTTTAGAAGCAATCTACAGTCCAAGGATGAGTTGGACGGTATTATCAGGTGTGAGGACGGTAGTATCGAGTGGTGTGGAGTTAGGGAAGCCATCTTGGGAACAAGACCTGATGGAGCAGATAGTAAATTTGATGCTAATATGAATGAATGTGATGTTAGCCAGACAAAAGGATGTGAAACTGGTCGAGTTAGTGCAAGACATAAAGTTGTCTCAGGGAGAGACGCTGAGACCGTCGTATTACGACAGAGTGCTTTAAATTTACCTCAGGTTGCTTTCAGAGGTGGAGGCAGATTTATCGGTCGGGCAGATGGATCAGCGATCAAGAAGGGTCCATCAGAAGATGTTCAACGAGAAGGGCCATTTAAAGATACAGGTGAGGAAGTCTGTCAATTCAAGAGTTCAACAGGAGTTGTTCAACAAGGAGGGCCATTTAAAGATACAGGTGAGGAAGTCTGTCAACAGAAGCGTTCAACAGGAGATGTTCAACAAGAAGGGCCATTAAGAGATAAAGGTGAGGAAGTCTGTCAACAGAAGCGTTCAACAGGAGATGTTCAACAAGAAGGGCCATTTAGAGATACAGTTGAGGAAGTCTGTCAACACAAGAGTTCAACAGGGGATGTTCAACAAGAAGGGCCATTTAGAGATACAGGTGAGGAAGTCTGCCAACACAAGAGTTCAACAGGAGTTGTTCAACAAGAAGGGCCATTTATATATACAGGTGAGGAAGTCTGTCAACACAAGAGTTCAACAGGAGTTGTTCAACAGGAAGGGCCATTTAGAGATACAGTTGAGGAAGTCTGTCAACACGAGAGTTCAACAGGAGTTTTTCAACAAGAAGGGCCATACAGAGATACAGGTGAGGAAGTCTGTCAACACAAGAGTTCAACAGGAGTTGTTCAACAAGAAGGGCCATTTAGAGATACAGGCGAGGAAGTCTGTCAACACAAGAGTTCAACAGGTATTGTTCAGCAAAAAGGGCCATTTAGAGATACAGGTGAGGAAGTCTGTCAACACAAGAGTTCAACAGGAGTTGTTCAACAAGAAGGGCCATTTGGAGATACAGGTGAGGAAGTCTGTCAACACAAGAGTTCAACAGGAGTTGTTCAACAAGAAGGGCCATTTAGAGATACAGGCGAGGAAGTCTGTCAACACAAGAGTTCAACAGGAATTGTTCAGCAAAAAGGGCCATTTAGAGATACAGGTGAGGAAGTCTGTCAACACAAGAGTTCAACAGGAGTTGTTCAACAAGAAGGGCCATGTAGAGATACAGGTGAGGAAGTCTGTCAACACAAGAGTTCAACAGGAGTTTTTCAACAAAAAGGGCCATACAGAGATACAGGTGAGGAAGTCTGTCAACACAAGAGTTCAACAAGAGATGTTCAACAAGAAGGGCCATTTAGAGATACAGGTGAGGAAGTCTGTCAACACAAGAGTTCAACAGGAGATGTTCAACTAGAAGGGCCATTTAGAGATACAGGTGAGGAAGTCTGTCAACACAAGAGTTCAACAGGAGTTGTTCAACAGGAAGGGCCATTTAGAGATACAGTTGAGGAAGTCTGTCAACACGAGAGTTCAACAGGAGTTTTTCAACAAGAAGGGCCATACAGAGATACAGGTGAGGAAGTCTGTCAACACAAGAGTTCAACAGGAGTTGTTCAACAAGAAGGGCCATTTAGAGATACAGGCGAGGAAGTCTGTCAACACAAGAGTTCAACAGGTATTGTTCAGCAAAAAGGGCCATTTAGAGATACAGGTGAGGAAGTCTGTCAACACAAGAGTTCAACAGGAGTTGTTCAACAAGAAGGGCCATTTGGAGATACAGGTGAGGAAGTCTGTCAACACAAGAGTTCAACAGGAGTTGTTCAACAAGAAGGGCCATTTAGAGATACAGGCGAGGAAGTCTGTCAACACAAGAGTTCAACAGGAATTGTTCAGCAAAAAGGGCCATTTAGAGATACAGGTGAGGAAGTCTGTCAACACAAGAGTTCAACAGGAGTTGTTCAACAAGAAGGGCCATGTAGAGATACAGGTGAGGAAGTCTGTCAACACAAGAGTTCAACAGGAGTTTTTCAACAAAAAGGGCCATACAGAGATACAGGTGAGGAAGTCTGTCAACACAAGAGTTCAACAAGAGATGTTCAACAAGAAGGGCCATTTAGAGATACAGGTGAGGAAGTCTGTCAACACAAGAGTTCAACAGGAGATGTTCAACTAGAAGGGCCATTTAGAGATACAGGTGAGGAAGTCTGTCAACAGAAGACTCTGGATATAATCGGCAAGAAGAGTGACTCAAGCGGCTACATTTCAGGCAACCAGGTCCAGAGAGCTGTTTACTCAGATGATTCCTTGACTAATTTAATGCCTACTAACGAAGAAGAAGAAAGGAGATTGAAGGAGCAACCCACCTTCTACCCATACCACCAGGACTATCTACAATCAAAACTGAACCATTTGAAATCGGAAATAGAAGCACTTCCAGAGATGGACGAATCCAAAAGACAGTGTTACCGAAAGGCTGGAAAGAAGCTAGACAGAGTCCTGTACCTCCATGGATGGAGTTGTGGCAAGGAAGATGCTGATGAAGTGACCAATGAGGATGAGGAGCGGGAAGAGGATGGAGACATCAAAAAATATGAAGAGGTTTGTAGAATTATCCCTTTCTTCACTTAACATATTTTATACAGTGATCTAAACCTTTTTTTCGCATTTTTAGTTTCTAAATTTCAGACATTTCTTTTGATATTTTGGAATTATCAATAATTATTTTATTCATTCACAATATGAATGCAAATAAACTCATAGAGACGAGACCCAATTCACTCACCTAACGAACAATTGTGAAGAAATAACTAATCAATATCAATAAGGGGTTTTAATTACAGTCAAATAATTTCAAAATTTTCATATTACTTATTATAGGAACTTGATAATTTCTTGAAAGTTTTTTTTTGTATTGATGAAACCTATTTGGCTTGTCATATGTCCAAAATATTGTTTCATTCATATTTAGCTGCCATTTCAGCCAAGTTCCATGTTACGTTTTGTCAGGAAAATCTAGTTAGACTTCAAACTTATTGTACAAGTACAACAATATGAGTTACAAGTATAAAATTTAATGATTATCATCAATCAATCAATCAATCAGAAAACATTTATACTGTACCTCCAATATCAACACAGTCCTAAAAAGGCGCTAATATTAGTACAAGGCTCTAATCAAGAGGACTAGTGCATTTAATTGGCATTAGTGTCTGTAGTTACAAATCCACACTGTGGACTTTGAGACCAGGGCCCTATTTCATTAAAATTTCATAGAGATCGTTGTCTCCATTCCATCCCTTTGTATCCAATAATATCCGTCATCTTTGTCTCCATTCCATCCCTTTGTATCTAACAATATCATTGTCTTTATCTCCATTCCATCACTTTGTATCTAACAATATCCTTCATCTTTGTCTCCATTCCATCCCTTTGTATCTAACAATATCCATCTTTGTCTCCATTCCATCCCTTTCTATCTAACAATATCCATCATCTTTGTCTCCACTCCATCCCTTTGTATCTAACAATATCCATCTTTGTCTCCATTCCATCCCTTTGTATCTTACAATATCCGTCATCTTTGTCTCCATTCCATCCCTTTGTATCTAACAATATCATTGTCTTTATCTCCATTCCATCCCTTTGTATCTTACAATATCCGTCATCTTTGTCTCCATTCCATCCCTTTGTATCTAACAATATCCGTCATCTTTGTCTCCATTCCATCCCTTTGTATCTAACAATATCCATCTTTGTCTCCATTCCATCCCTTTGTATCTAACAATATCCGTCATCTTTGTCTCCATTCCATCCCTTTGTATCTAACAATATCCGTCATCTTTGTCTCCATTCCATCCCTTTGTATCTTACAATATCCGTCATCTTTGTCTCCATTCCATCCCTTTGTATCTAACAATATCCGTCATCTTTGTCTCCATTCCATCCCTTTGTATCTAACAATATCCGTCATCTTTGTCTCCTTTCCATCCCTTTGTATCTAACAAAATCCTTCATCTTTGTCTCCATTCCATCCCTTTGTATCTAACAATATCCATCTTTGTCTCCATTCCATCCCTTTGTATCTTACAATATCCGTCATCTTTGTCTCCATTCTATCCCTTTGTATCTAACAATATCCATCTTTGTCTCTATTCCATCCTTTTGTATCTTACAATATCTGTCATCTTTGTCTCCATTCCATCCCTTTGTATCTAACAATATCCGTCATCTTTGTCTCCATTCCATCCCTTTGTATCTAACAATATCCATCTTTGTCTCCATTCCATCCCTTTGTATCTAACAATATCCATCATCTTTGTCTCCATTCCATCCCTTTGTATCTAACAATATCCATCTTTGTCTCCATTCCATCCCTTTGTATCTTACAGTATCTGTCATCTTTGTCTCCATTCCATCCCTTTGTATCTAACAATATCATTGTCTTTATCTCCATCCATCCCTTTCTATCTAACAATATCCATCATCTTTGTCTCCATTCCATCCCTTTGTATCTAACAATATCCATCTTTGTCTCCATTCCATCCCTTTGTATCTTACAATATCCGTCATCTTTGTCTCCATTCCATCCCTTTGTATCTAACAATATCATTGTCTTTATCTCCATTCTATCCCTTTGTATCTAACAATATCCATCATCTTTGTCTCCATTCTATCCCTTTGTATCTAACAATATCCATCATCTTTGTCTCCATTCCATCCCTTTGTATCTTACAAAATCCATCTTTGTCTCCATTCCATCCCTTTGTATCTAACAATATCCATCTTTGTCTCCATCCATCCCTTTCTATCTAACAATATCCATCATCTTTGTCTCCATTCCATCCCTTTGTATCTTACAATATCCATCTTTGTCTCCATTCTATCCCTTTGTATCTAACAATATCCATCATCTTTGTCTCCATTCTATCCCTTTGTATCTAACAATATCCATCATCTTTGTCTCCATTCCATCCCTTTGTATCTTACAAAATCCATCGTTGTCTCCATTCCATCCATTTGTATCTAACAATATCCATCATCTTTGTCTCCTTTCCATCCCTTAATACCTAATAATATCCGTCTTTGTCTCAATATCCATCGTTGTCTCCATTCCATCCCTTTGTATCTAACAATGTCCATCATCTTTGTCTCTACTCCATCCCTTTGTATCTAACAATATCCGTCATCTTTGTCTCCATTCCATCCCTTTGTTTCCTCTCTGACAGTTCAAAGGCTGTCTTCCTTGGTGGTCCATCTACATCTCCTGGTTCCTGGTAGTCATTACCTGCATGGCCTCGTCCTTTTTTATCATCCTATACGGCCTTCGATACGGCAAGCAGCAATCTATCGACTGGCTGGTTGCCATGTTTATATCTCTCTTTCAAAGCGTTGCTGTTGTCCAACCAATAAAAGTGGTGGTTTTAGCGACCATGTTTGCTATTCTTCTGCCTTCACATACCCACGACCAGATTGGACTTGGAAAAAGTCGAATCGTAAATGCCAGAGAAGGTAATCTGGAATTTATTGTCTATTTAACTTTTATGCTTCAGTACTACTGCAAGTCAATAGAAAATATATTTTTCATTTGTGTTAGAAGTAATAACTTTTTAATCAATATAAGTTTCATAAGATTGATTCTATCCTTCTGCCTTCTGATGGTTGGCCATGGAACACACAATACCTTGAGCTCTTGGTGTAAATTTGGTGTTGTTGCTATCCTTTTGCTTGGGATTACTGGCAGTAGAACACAATAGTTTGAGCTCATGGTGTAAATTGGGTGTTGATACTGTCCTTTTGCTTGGGATTACTGGCAGTGCAGCACAATAACTTGAGCACTTGGTGTAAATTTGGTGTTGTTGCAATCCTTTTGCTTGGGAATATTGGCAGTAGAACACAATAGGTTGAGCTCATGGTGTAAATTGGGTGTTGATACTGTCCTTTTGCTTGGGATTATTGGCAGAAGAACACAATACGTTGAGCCGATCATGGTGTAAATTGGGTGTTGATGCTATCCTTTTAGCTTGGGATTACTGGCAGTACAGCACAATCACTTGAGCTCTTGGTGTAAATTCGGTGTTGTTGCTATCCTTTTTCTTGGGAATATTGGCAGTAGAACACAATAGGTTGAGCTCATGGTGTAAATTGGGTGTTGATGCTATCCTTTTTACTTGGGATTACTGGCAGTAGAGCACAACAAGTTGAGCTCATCATGCTCATGGTGTGAAATTGGTGTCGTCCAAATAGAAATGAAACAAATGTTATCTGTAGATTTCTCAACATCTATTTGTTGTCTTTAAGTTTTTGCAAAGGAAACTGTAAGTGAAGTAAGTAATTTTTACAAATGAGATAACAAGGTTGCAAATGATATCATAATTTAAATACATTTAACCCCTCTCATGATGCATGATTCTTGCTCCTGAAATGACACTTGTATGTCTTTCCTTCATCAGTTGTATCAAAGGGCGGGAATTTAGTAATCCCCCTTCAACAGCTCAGGAATAGCAGCTTCTATAAACCTCCTGTTACCAAGAGAGTGGAGAAGGCTCGTAAGAAACGACTGGCCCGTGCAAAGATGTACTCTCTCCTGAAGGCGACTCTGGGCCAGGTGGCCTTCATATTCTTGGTCCTTGAGATAGCCTACATGCAACGGGACCCTAACACTTACCTTATGCATCATACCCTGTCAAATATATTTACTGAGGAAGCTGATGAGGTAATGTTTCTTGAATCCAAGTCTGGAGTGGAGGGTGTTTGGGGGAGGGGGGTGGGAGGGGGGAAGAGGCAGGGTGACGTTTGTAGCAGGTGGGTAAAGCCTGGATGGTATTTAGGTATCCAGTGTCTGGATTCTTGCATTCGGTGAAGTTTTATGAGATAGTTTTACTGTTATCAATAACATAAGGTATTTAATCCTCCTCCCCATTTCCACTCCCTCCAAAAAATAAAATTTCAATAAATACATATGAAATATTATTAACACCAGAAATAATTGTCTGATTTGATCATGTTTTGGCAGGTCGGTAAATCGGAAGATTTACAAGAGTGGATGAAGGAGGTATTTGTGCCAAACCTTTATGGAGGCGTTGAAGGTTTCATCACTGGTGACTTGGCTTTGCGATTGGGTGGAGCGAGACTCAGGCAGCTAAGGATTGAGACATGTATGTATGCTTGTATGTATGTATTTTAGATCATCCTGCAAGCAGGAACTCGCGAAGAAGCTTCATTGGCTTATCAAAGCCACAAGCTGACCGAAGTCAGTCTCTTACATTCATATTTAAGGTCCATGATTATGAATTGTTAATTGTCAACAACTCTGTAACTGGACGACATACATTAATCTGGGAGTGACTCGAACCGGGGGACCTTATGACTGAAAGGCACCAGCGTTAACCACTGAGCTAACACTCCTAGTACACATAATAGAACTAATAGAAGGATCAAATGTAAATAAATACTAGTAACTATATCATCTATGAAGTTTCCAGTTAAAACAATGGCTTTGATAAGTTAACAATATACAAAAACAAAAATTTCAGAGTGAAGATAGAATTTATATTATTGTCAGGATATTAGCATATTGTCAATAAAAACAGACTGCAAATGTTATTGGCAGAACAAATATATATTTATTGAACTCCCTTCTCTGCTGCTTGGTGGGTTGTATCAAATGAAACTGGGTTACACAGTACTCAAAGGTACTGTGGCTTCTGACTGGCACCCCCCCTCCCCTCTCCCTCCCCCAGCAAGAAATGGCTATATTGGGTTAACCACCAACTAATTGGGCCTGAGTAGCTCAGTTGGTAGAGCACTGAGCTTGTAAATCAGAGGTCTCTGGTTTGAATCCCAGACTAGCCATTAATTGTTTCCAGCCGATGTATTGGCTCTTGTCCATAAATATTTCACATTAAATTAAATTTCCAACAGATCACAATTTTAGACCAGCATTTGGCCAACAGCATTCACTTGACAGTATTGAAGATGCCTTTGGTGATTCTTTATTAATTAGTATGCATATTTATCTGAGTTACTTTGCATATCGGGTGATGTATAATTATGTGCATTGAAACTTTTATATCTTAGCTCATGTTTTCTTCAAGTAAGTGTCTCTCATTTGTTGTAGTACAATTGCTGTTTGGTCTGTAGTCAGCCAATACTTGCTATTACTAAAGGAAAAATCAATCTTCACCATCTGATATTTTGCACATGAATTTCAGATTCTTATTGTAATTTATGACATGAGTCATATCCTTAAAATACCATTTTTTTTTTTTTTTGTTCTTCTCATCAACAGATGAATGTGAGGTCGATACACGCATGCAATCTTTCAGCAAGGAATGTAAAGAGAGGTCCGATGAAACGGGTGGTCCAATCGGGGGACCATGGGACACCTCATCCGACCCAGAGTCACCCTGGGTGTATCAACCGGCCAGCATACTGGAAGGGAGTTTCACTACTAAGACGGCCTCTGCTAGAAATGACCGGGGTGGTTATGCAATTTATCTGGGCACGACTTACGAGTCGGCCATGAATCAGCTAGAGTTTATCGAAGATACCTCTTGGATAGACTCTGGAACCAAAGCGGTCTTTATCGAATGGAATCTATTCAACCCTCACACAAACTTGCTCTGCATATGCAGTATGCTGTACGAGCAACAGCGGACGGGGGCGTACACCTCGTCCTCCCATTTTGAGGTGATGCGCCCATTGGATATGAAGACACCAGTAGATAAAATCAGTCTCAGTCTGGAGAGTGTCTACATTCTGGTCATTCTGGCGCTCATCCTGATCGAGGCCAAGAAATACCGTCGGAACAGAGCGGAATATTGGGACTTTTGGAACCTCCTCACTCTGTTCATCATTTTCCTGTCTCTGTTATCCACCGCGGTCTATATATTCTGGCTGACGTCGCTCTGGAATATTCTTCAAAGTTACTTACGAGATCCGGAAGAGTTTCACAGCTATTTCAAACCGGCGTTCCTCAGTCATGTCTTCAATAACCTCGTCGCTTTCATCGTCTTCTTCTCGACTTTAAAGTGCGCCAAGATCCTCCGATACAATCGAACCATTCATCTCATGCAGGTGACCTTCAAGTTTTTGGCTAGGAAGTTCAGCATGTCACTTCTGGTCGTCGCGATCATCTTCTTTGCTTTCACAAATCTGAGTTTCCAGTTGTTTGGCAGTTCCATCTACATCTTTAACTCTATCGTCTCTTCCCTGGAATCTATGTTTCTCTTCGTCAGCGGAGGTTTCGATCAATTTCTGGAGGTCAGCGATCAGTATCCAGTCTTGGGACCGACATTTTTCATAATAATCAGCTTTGTTCTCATTTACATATTCATGAACTTGATGATCATATTCATCGTTGAATCATTCATGAGGGCACAAGTCTATTGTGATGAATTGGATCACAGGGACGTGGTCGGTGTTTTTATTGATTGGTTCATTTCTGTGATTGGTGTGAAAACAGAAACCAAAGACAAAGAAGATTTAACAGAGAAAGATACACATGGTCAGACTTTTAGCCAAATATAAACATTTGGGGTAGGAGTGAAAAGTGGGGGGGCGGGGGTCAGTGGCAGAGCTCGGGGTATTGGTCAGGAGGGGCAAGAATGGTCTGTAGGGGCGCTTTCGACACTATCTAAGTGGAGCTCCACCACTGGTTGGCGTGTAGCATACAGACAATTTTTGAGTAAAGATACTCCCTAGATCGCCGGAAATGACCCTTTCCTGGCCTGGCTAATTTGCAGATAAACGAAGAATAAATAGGTGTCATCGCCAAATTACACCAACAAAATGTGACAAATGTCAATAAGTAGATGAGAGCGCAATAAAGTCAATAATCTAGAAAAAGTAAAAAGTGGTAAAGAGCTGAAAAGGGCACCAGCAGTCCATTTGAGTCCGTCAGGGGGCATCCACCCCCCTCCTGACTGTATGGGCGCTCCGCCACTGGCGGGGGTGTTGCAAGGTCATTGTTGGTAGATATCTACCAATCTTGATCAACAACATTAATGTTCTTTCCATTTTGATCAGCTTTATTTCATTTCTTAAATCATTTCTGTTGATAAGGCAAATCCTTTTCTGTACTTTTTTTTTAAAGATATTTCCTTCATCTCCATCATTTATGACAGATACTCATCGTTTTATTTTTTTACTTTATGTGAATTCTGGTAGATTTTGTTTAAATAAACTCAAAAACACTCATTCCTTTGTTTATGAAGACAATGGTTGATTGTTGGTTCATGTGCTGCAAGATGCTGCCTTGACAATTAATCACACATATTGAGTCATGTTCCATTAATGTTGGTTCCTTCTGACCAAACTATATTAAAGTTTGCTCATATTTGGATTACCTCCATTCTTGCCAAGAGAGATTTGTGGTAACAACTGTTTGGCTGTTCCTACTTTAGTTTTAGTTTTTAATTATATTAATCAGGGGCGTTATTAATTAAGGGCAGTCCTATTGGTTGGGCAATCAGGCAGGGCACAGAGCAGTAGTGGGTCCACTAACCTTCTTACCAACTGTGATTTTTAGAACCCTTGCACCCCAAGATTTGCTTAAGATTTGAAGGGATAGGGGGGGGGCAAGGATCCCTCACTGGCTATGCTACTGTTGTAGGGTGAGAGATGCATAGCATTTGTACTGTCTTGTCCAGGACATTAGATCCTTGTCAATCCGCCCCTGTTTTCTATCCACTATAGAGGACTTTGTCCTAAAATGCATTGTCTATTTTTGTTCCAATTTAATACAGACTTCAAAGTTTGTCTAATTTTGTCATTCATGGTGCAATTTAATAGTCAACCGGGGAAAAGGTTATTTATGTAGGTAGATACATTGTCTTTATGTTGACAGTTGAGTGTGGTACCACCAAATAATGAAAGATTGAGCATAAAAACACAGATACAAGATGAAACTGAAGTTTCAAGATAAAAATATATAGAACAGAGATTGTAGAAACAACAGTGCCAGCAGAATGCTGAAAATAAAATATAAATATTCTCTTAATAGTATTCAGAATTCTCTTAAATTATTTTCTTAATTTATTTAATAATCCTCCTGCAAGCAGGAACTCGTGAAGAAGCCTCATTGGGTTATCAAAGCCGCAAGCCGACCGAAGTCAGTCTCTTAGATTCATATTTAACGTCCATGATTATGAATTGTCAATTGTCAACAACTCTGTAACTGGATGACATTCATTAATCTTGGAGTGACTCGAACCGGGGACCTTATGATTGGAAGGCACCGGCGTTAACCACTGAGCTAACACTCCTTGTCTGCAACTGTAGAAAACCATCTTAACATTCAGGTGTGATCAAATCATGGGAAATAAAAACTGGTGCAAGCCCAAATAGCAAAGGAAAAAAAATTCAAAAGATAAGGTTTCTGTGGGCCGTTAAATGTTTGCTCAGTTTTTCAATGGCCTCTCATTAGGTGTGGATTGGGGGGGGGGGGGATGGGCATGGGAAGAATTTTAAGGGTGTACACTCTCCTTTTAATCTCACATAAACATTCAAGTAGTTATGTAGCACATTTTTTTATATTTTTCAGGGTTTTGAACATAATATTAATTTAATTAAACTGTAATGGTTGTGTGCATCACCACTCTGTGCAAAAAAGGAAATAGAATTATAAAATCGTTTTTCTGCTTGTTGAGTAAGGTTGATATTTCCTTTTTAAACTTTTAACAAAATTGAGTTTTTTTGCAATGTTTAAGTTCCCATTCAAATACATAGTTTATTGCTTTCAGTTTCATCTATGAAATATTAAATTATTTACAATAGGTATGAAGAGATTTTATTTTAATATAAATATTATATTTATGCATTATATACTGTAAAAGTGGTAATTTGAGTCAACTGGGATGATTTTGATTCATAACTTATTAGAAGATAAGTACTCTTGCAGAATAATAAAAATGTTTACACTGAGTACACATACTGTTGAATTTTATTCTGTGTGTTATACAAGCGCCCCTGTCCTTTCCCCATCCTTCCCTCTACATGTGAGATGCAAATAGAGATAATTAAAACCCATTAGCCATGTAAACCAAGAAAACTTCATGTTTTTGAATTAAATCTCAGATCTCAAGTTGCTAAATTTCATTCAAATCTTTTTCTCTTTCAATTGAAAGACTGCAGACTAAAATGATTGTAACCCATCTTGCCATGTAAAACTATTATAACCCATATTGCTATGTAAATCGGGAAAAAATTCATCTGAATGAATTACGTCTCTGAACTCAAGTTGATAAATTTCATTCGATTTTACTATCTTTCGATTAAAAATTGATTGCCGAAGTTTGCTGTACAAATGCCATCTGGCAAATCTTTGTTTTACTTTCGTCAAACTGCAAGGTATCGTATATTGTTATAGTGATACCTTCAATACGGCAAAGAGCTGAAAGAAAGGCGTTCTTCGCAGCTTGTGCTTTGTTTTTGCATTACTCGACTGCGAGAGTCGAAAGGAGTGACCATCAGAGGATTTGGGATCTCAGAGGTCATCATTTTCTATCTTTTAGTTAGCTTACAGGAATTACGACCTCTTTTACTCTAACAGGATTGTGTAGCTCGCGTGAGTTCTGTAGCATAACCGGTACTTTCGCAAACAATACATGGCTAACTCTTATCTTAGGGAAGTTAGAAACTGCTGAACTTGATGTTTTGAGTATTTCCCTATGACGTTTAGCTTCCCCTTTCCGGTCATTTTGAAAAATTCAGATTTAATCTTAGCTGTTCTTTTGGTGGAACTGGAACATTACTAGCCTATCCCACCTGGAGACTCGTTTCTGCTTCATTGCTGCTTAATTATGACAACATTTGTAGGAGAAGTTGAGACTGTGACAACATTAGACTGTGGTAGAGGAGTGAGATGTTCCACAAATATAAGGAAAGGCACAACATTGCTCCGAGAAGGATGCATCGCTTGTGTCCTGTGTGAGGATGTAAGAGGAAGCTATTGTGATCACTGCTTGCTACCAGGGTCAGTAACGTTCAGTCAGATAATCAGATTCATCGCTGCAATTTGTTTCTCATTTTTTTTTTACATTTACTCTATAAGGATCTTTTAAAGGCAGTGGCGTAGGAAGGTATTTTTGAGTGGGGGGGGGCTGAAGACTGATGGCCTGCCTGGGGGAGGGGGTTTCCCCCTCCCTTTTTGATTTTTTTTAGCATTTCCAGGTGGCCTCAGATGCAATTTTGTGCAATATAGCACACTTCAACACCCACTCCATTTTGTAAATAATTTTGCACTTTCACCTGGCCTTAGATGCAATTTGGTGCTCCAAATGAGATTTTTTTCTCATTTGGAAATGAAATAGGGATTTTCTGACTTGCAAATTGGGGGGGGGAATGATACTTCCGCCCCCATATTTTTCACTGGGGGATGGTGCCCCCCAGCCCCCCCCCCCCGGTTCCTACGCCCTTGTTTAAATGTTTTGAGATTACAGAGATAGGCTACTCCAAAGTGTAACCCAGCTCTAGTTTACAAACAGTTGGAAAGAGTCATACATGCCGATACGGTTCTTTGTTTGATTGTACAGTACATGTTACCATATGCTCAGCTGTTTGTGCTTGCCATCACTAGCGGTCGATTTAGCCCCTTAATTTTTTTAGGAAAAATGAAACATAATAGCTGAATAAATTAAAATGTCAAATATACTGCATCGCATGTTTACGCTATACATTTTGAGAATTGCACCGCAAGTGCGAATAAGTGTGTTGCTTTTTGCGATACGATACCGGCTAAATCAAATATTGGGTATTACTCTCTGGCCAATTTATCAAATATAGTACAATTCTAGTACCAATTCCACATGGTTATTGTTATGCTAAATGTCAACCACCTTGTCAAAATTAAAGTGAATCCAGAAGAAATAAACATATCTTTGTTGTCCTCTGTAGAAAGTCCAACAGAATGTCCTCCAAGGCTTTGCTTTGCAAACTGTATGCCACTGCAGCACAGAGGTAGACTAATTTTCTAACATAGAGATTGTATCATTGCTTTAAACTGATAGTAAGTATCATTACATTCGATGTATAGTATTTGGCACTTCAATCCCACTGGCATTCATCCTCTTGTTTGTGTTTTCCTTTCTCAGATATGATAAGTTAATGCGATGTTCTGGTTGCAAGTTTGCTCGTTACTGCAATAGAAAGTGCCAGGTATGTATTTGAAACTGTGTCACTCAATTCCTTTATATGCAGATAGGCCAAAAGGTGTTACAGAATTTTTATCAAGCAATTGAAGAATTGTCCTAAAAAATTCATCAAGAATTTTACCAGTTGTCAACTACAGCAACCATCCAAATGGCTGTCTGACATCTGAGTTCCTTTTCATTCATAATGTGTTTTTTTCTTTGTCGTTTTTGCTTTTCTGACTTTGACAGAAAAATGCGTGGGTTGAGCATAAAGAAGAATGCAAGGGCCTTCAGAGAGTGGCCCCTAATGTACCTACAGATACTGTCAGGCTGCTTGCAAGGATTATGTGGAGATCTAAAAGGGTGAGGATGGAATTAAAATAAGCTGGTAACAATTCATTACCAGAGCTTTAAACTTGTTATGTGTGCAAACATTCACCAAATTAAGTCATTTTTTTAAAAAGTTTAGGTAGCTACTGCAGTGCACTATTTAGTTCAAAACTTAATGTGAAATGATGAAATATTGTAGTTGGTTGGTTTTACATTTAATTACTCACAATAGTATTGTCATGACAATACCAATTTCAAAACAAAATATGTATGTTTAAATATGGCTAGACATTCCTGGAAGCACATCCATATGATGGTATGGTGTTTTATTGTTTAATATTTGATTTAAACAAGTTTTATACCAACACAGTTTGAATCGAAAGAAACTCTAGAGGTAAACTAAATGCTATGTATTTACACGGTATTGTGAGTTTCATCAAAATCAGCTGCTTTTAAGTTCTAATAACGGCCAACCAGATACAGTCATAAATATGTGAGATGTTTATAGTCCAATAGTGAATGTACAACAAGCAGGTATTTCAACATCTTTTGTTTCTTTTCAAGAGTTAATGGTGTGTGTTTGGTTGCAAAGATTTACAACAAAAAAACAAATAGTAATAGGAGTCAATTGAATTCCTGATCAATCTAAATTAAATGCTATTTTTTAATGATTACAAGTACTGTGTCTAGTGTACATCTTTTTTCTCATCATTTTGACAGTTAACAAAGCCAGCCATTGATAAAGATGACAAAAATTTTCCTTTAACAATAGAACAGCTTCAGGGTGGTAAGTATAGTGTAATTTCTACCCCCCCCCCCCCCCCCATGAAATAGACTAGTTTTAAATATGGAGCATTAGCAATCTCTGCTTTTCGATAATAAATTTGCTTGTTAAAAATTATTAATTTCATTGTCGTAGAATTTTTGTTTTGAATTGTACCAAGGTACAGTACATGTTGATGTTAATTATGGTCCATTATACCAAAATATATCAGGTGAAAAATTTGTTTCAGAAATTCCTCTGCCTTTCTGGTTAAGTCTTGAATCATTGCTTTTAGTTTTTATAGAATAACTTTGTTTACTCACAGATGTAGACAAGATGGTAGAACAAAGAAGGGCGCACATAGGGGCGGTATTCTTTGTCCTGGAAAAATTCCTCGGAGGCAATTTGCTTGGCTACACAGCCGCTGAAATCTTACGCTTGTTCGTGATCGTCGAGATCAATGGATTCCACTTATTTGACCACGAGCTCAAAAATATTGGCTATGCTCTTTATCAGAGGTACGTTATGTGGTGCGTTTTGTCTCACTGGTCAATTTGTGAAGGCCATGGAGAACAACAGTAACAGTCAGCAATGACTTGAGGCACTTGAACCCAGTAATAGTTATCTGCTTCTAAAATTACTCCTTGGCTAGTATACAGTTTATTTCCAAATGTCAATTTTCAACAGGTTTATAGCTAAATTGAAAGATAAATATCATTATGGATCGATTTGTCTGTTCTCAACTATAAATGTTATGCTAATGATCATATTTAATTAACTTCCACTGCAAAAATAGCTGGTGTTCAGATTAACATTTATTTCCAACTCTCTAGATGCTAAGTTTGCTAACATACAGTTTCTTTTCAACTTTTTAGATGCATATTAAAAACCTCCATCTCTGCACTTAACCCCCCCCCCCAAAAAAAATAAAATGCTGGTATGCAAAATAATGTTCTTAACTCTCTTGTTTTGTCAAAATTTAGGGCATCAATGGTGAACCATCACTGTGAACCAAACTGTCTTGTAGTCTTTGATGGACCAATCCTAGAAGTCAGGTCACTTCAGGACCTCAAGGAAGGGGATGAGGTTAGTCTTAGGATAGTCACAGACTCTACGAGAGGTGTAGCTGCAGTCACATTCTAGAGTGACAAGGTCAAAGGTCATGCCATGACATTCATGTCACAAAAGCATATTGATGCCTCATATGACTGTTAAGTACCTGATAGATTTCATATAAGATAAGGAAGAATATCAGTGCCCAATATTGGAAGTTACCACTTGACCAGTACTGTAATGGGGAAGATAGAATATCAGTGCCCAATATTGGATGTTACCACTTGACCAGTATTGTAATGGGGTAGATAGAATATCAGTGCCCGATATTGAATGTTACCACTTGACCAGTATTGTAATGGGGAAGATAGAATATCAGTGCCCAATAATATTGAATGTTACCACTTGACCAGTATTGTAATGGGGTAGATAGAATATCAGTGCCCAATAATATTGAATGTTACCACTTGACCAGTATTGTAATGGGGTAGATAGAATATCAGTGCCCAATAATATTGAATGTTACCACTTGACCAGTATTGTAATGGGGTAGATAGAATATCAGTGCCCAATATTGGATGTTACCACTTGACCAGTATTGTAATGGGGTAGATAGAATATCAGTGCCCAATATTGAATGTTACCACTTGACCAGTATTGTCATGGGGTAGATAGAATATCAGTGCCCAATATTGAATGTTACCACTTGACCAGTATTGTAATGGGGTAGATAGAATATCAGTGCCCAATATTGGATGTTACCACTTGACCAGTATTGTAATGGGGTAGATAGAATATCAGTGCCCAATATTGAATGTTACCACTTGACCAGTATTGTAATGGGAAAGATAGAATATCAGTGTCCAATATTGAATGTAACCACTTGACCAGTATTGTAATGGGGAAGATAGAATATCAGTGCCCAATGTTGAATGTTACCACTTGACCAGTATTGTAATGGGGAAGATAGAATATCAGTGTCCAATATTGAATGTTACCACTTGACCAGTATTGTAATGGGGAAGATAGAATATCAGTGCCCAATATTGGATGTTACCACTTGACCAGTATTGTAATGGGGGAGATAGAAATTTCAGTGCTCAAGACAGCATACTGCTGGCTGAGATGGAAGTTTACTACCTAAAAATTATATTTAGTATGCAAAAGAGGAAAGAAATTTATGGCTGAAACGAACTTTGAACCAGTGACCTCTGGGTTACAAGTCCAGGGCTCTACCAACTGAGCTACCCAACCTTTAGGTGGTGTTGATCCCTATATAGCCATGTCTTTGCTCGGGGAAGGGGGGGAGGGGAGGGGGGACCAATCAAAAGCCACAGTACCTTGCATACCATGTAACCAGAGATTATGCCCCAGTTTTTTGTTATGTTTTTTTCGCACTCAGATTGTTCATAATACAAAAAAGAACAGAGATGACATAATAGAACGAAACAGATTGAAAAGAACAAAAAGAGTAACAGGAGCTATAAACCCATTGGGCTGACAGAACGTCAGCCCATTTCCAATTGGGCCCTACAGACAAAAAATTGCACTTTCAATGGTAAATTCCAATAACACCAATAAATAAAACTCTAAAAACGCACATATTGCACATAATTTTGAAAAGTGCCTCCCCCTCCCCCCACACCCTATATTACATGAGATTCATTCAACACTACCCAGAAATGCGACAGGGAAGGGAATTCAAGAGAAATTGTGCGAGTTTGTTTTTTATATAATTATGTGTAAAAGTATGTTGGCCTAACGTTTCGATCCTAGCAGGATCTTCTTCAAAGGCTAGGGGGTAGGTTTTTTCCCTACCCCCTTCCCTTAATCCTCTCTTTGTCCCTCCACTGTTTATCTCCTACTGTACCTCTCCTCTTCCCCTGTTGGTTTCTTTCTTTCTTCTCTCCATCCCTTGTCTACTAATCCCCTTACATCTATCTCTTTGTGTTCACCATGCTCATTAACCTGTCTGTATTCTGTGCGTGTTTTTGTCCCTTCTGTTACTGTTACATGTCATTTAGCCTTTGAAGAAGATCCTGTTAGGTTCGAAACGTCAGGCCAACTTACTTTTACACATTCTCCTACATAGGCTGTCTAGTGGATAAGCAGTTTGCTAACAGTTTTATTTTATTTTGATATAATTATGTAAGTAAAGGAATGACAGCACTCCGACTGGGGAAGTAAAGACAAATGCAAAAAGGCAAAGAATTGTATGGCTAAAACAGGATGCACACCAGGGACTTCTGGGTTTCCAGCCTATTTCATTAATTTTGCAGATGGTAAAGGGGAGTAGTGGAGGGACAAAAGTTATAGGATGTTACAAAGTACTAGAAGTTTCCATACATTCTTATCGTTTGGACACATGGAAATACACAAACAAATGCTATGCTATCTGTCAAACATTAAGCTGGAAAGGCAATTGCTTGAACTATGCGAGCAATTTTGACTTAAAAGTATTAGGGATATTGTTGCTCACATGAAGTATCAGTGCAGGAAAGCAGTTTTAAATAATTTAAAAAAAAAAATATCAAAATTATAGTAATTTACAAATTTGCTTTGATACGTTTTCAAGGTACGTTTGGCAGATACATTCAAAACCTTCGGGGTAAATTTTTCTATCTCTATGTATATATATTGAGTATTTGATTTTGTTCTCCATATGTAACAGTTATTGATCACTTACATTGAGACTTTGGCAACCACAGAAACAAGAAGGTTCATGTTGATGGAACAATTCCGTTTTCACTGTATGTGCAGCAAATGTGAAGATCCCTGCAGCGTAAGTAGGAAATCCTTTCTGAATTTCTTTGGGAAATTTATAGAAAAATTATTTGTCCAAAGACTCTGAATTTACACTTTCATATTACATTGTTAATTAGTCCTTTGGTTTAAGTATAAATAATCATTCCTAAAAGGCTGATTTATCTGATTTTTCAAGGGTACTGTCTTTTTCTTTTTCCATCAATTCACCGTCCTGTAAATTTATTTGTGATTGTGATCATTGGCAGTGCTGAAGAGAAGTTTTGTTTCACTTGGACATGGAAGGAGGGGAGAGGGGTATGAGTAGTGTAGATTGGAGGTGTGATGTGATGATGAGTGGGAATGTGACAACATCATTTGGCACAACTGTGTACAAGGTTGGATAATACCCACTGTATGCCAACCACCCCCCCCCCCCCCCCTCCCTCCCTCCAAGTCATACCCCAACCAAAACTCAATGTCGATTGTGCTTTATCTGAGATTGTTTTGGAAAGAAAAATGTTAAAGAATAATACAATTCTGTCTAAACAGGATCAGATTTTGAAGTGTGTTGCCTGCCCTGTTGAGGACTGTTATGGTTTATTGAAGAAGAATGATCTCGGTAGGTATTACACATATGTGTGTTGTTTTAACATTAATTTTTATTCACATGTGTAGAAATGCACAGCTAAAAGTGAACACATTTTGTAACCATAGGTAGATTCTATGGGATATCCTACAATTAAACTCTTCATTCTTAATTGGCCTCCACTTGCCTACAGTCAAATAGTGCTTGTTTAGTCTTTGTTTAGTTTTATACCTGTTTATTGGTTTGGTCCTTCCTTGTGTGACAGAGAAGCCAAATTTGTGATAATTTGTACCATGTGGGTGAAATGATAATTGGTAGTAACAGATCTGGTCTGCAAGGAAGTAGAAGGGGAGGGGGGAGGGGGGAGGGAGAGTGATGGAATATATGTAAGCTGTGATAAATGTCTCTTATGTATCTGTAGAGAGTAATCCATTCCTGGTCCGAAATCAAAGTGTAACAATATTGAAGTTTCCTCTTAACCTCTGAATTTCGTATCATATTTTCCAAGATATCACATCCATATGAGAAATTATTTGTTAATAGCATTTTTGCTCAATTTCTGGTTGATTCTCTGTCTCTCTCTTCTTGTCTCGTCAAGCTGAAGATGCGAAATGTACTTCCTGCGGATCGAATCGCTCTTCTAGTGATGCATTGTGGGAAAATGCACTCGCTGCCGAGAATAGCGCAGAGGGTCTCTTGGAGTCGGCGAACAACTTCAGAAAGAACGGAGATATCCTTTTCATAAAACTGCAGTCGATAATGAGTGTAAGGGTACAAAGAGATGAACTGAATTTTATGGTATATTTTAGATTATACAACACCTAATTGTATTCTGGTCATTTGATTGGTCAATTGCTCGTTGATTGCATGCAAAATCCGCTCTATTCCACTCTATGAAATAGAACAATGGGTTATACTTTTTTGGTAGCACTTTTTTCAATGGTAAGAGAGCAGAGAAACTTGTCTGTTCAAAGCAATCTGTTGCATGAGTGCATTTTACCCATCTTAATATAATATGTTGTATAAAACAAATAATGAATGGAACATTCCATCTTTCAACTCATGAAATATTTGCACTATTGCACTAATAACCATTCGTTATTTGTATAATATCCAATGGAGATGATGGGTACTGTAATAATCTGTACCACAACACAACATCAGAGGGGAAAAAAGAACAAAATTTGGGTGTTAAATGGTCTAGTTAAATAATTGTAGTTTTTGTTTAACTGTTTCTGTATAGCTGTAAATATGTCAGAAATTTGTTGCCATGACAACATTGACCCTTATACACTGTCAGAGGATACAGACATTAAAAAAACCATTTTAAGTTTGAATCTGACAGAATTTTACAGTTGGTGGCAAATTTTAAAGGGAAGTTCTTGTCATAATAATGTCGTTTATTTCAACCCATTCTAGCTGTTAAATTACCTAGTTAATAGCCTGGACATCTGCCCCATTTTTCTGTCTTTATCAAAATTGGACAAAACAGGTTTTTTTTATAATTTTCTAGTCTTTCAAATGGTAGAATTAATTTGAAGAAATTAATACAATCGTATCCCATCAAAAAATATCATAACTTTTATTAAAAAACAAAAGAAAAGGAGGAAGTGCTCTTGTCATTTACTCTGATACTTTCAGATCATAATGGTTTTTTTAATTCTGTGGGTGGATTTAAAGTGGCATCACTTTTATGTTGGAACACTTTTCAGATAAACTTTTCAGTTATTTCTGTCTTGTCCAGGGTATTTTACAGGTTGTCTGTCCTGTTTGCCCTCCAAACATATCAAGGAGGCTGAGAAATTAGGAAAATTGACTGTTAGATGTCACATAAACTAGAACGATTTTTTAAAAGATTGTAATTTTTATCGATCTGGTATCTGTGACATCGTTTCGACAGAATCTGTTCAGTACGTACAAAGGAAATGGCACATATAACATTGTTCACTTCCTATATAACAATGTTAAATATTCAAAAAGCACTTTCTCATTCTCCAAACTTAATTAATTTTTTCAAAATATGGGAGATTTTGTACTCGACTGGAAAAAAATTAAATCCCAATTTAGAATTTGCCTCAGGACTGAATTAAAATAAAAAATTTAACTGAATTGAAAAAACCAACCTTTTATTTTTTTGTGAGTGTGATGTTTTTCTTAACTGTTTCAATACAATGGAGAGAAATGCTCTCAAACGCTGAGGAATGTCTTTCCCAGAAGACACTTCACCGCCATCACTTTGCGATGCTACGAGCTCGCAACGTTGCCATGGATGCACACATCGAACTCAAAAACTGGAACGAAGCATTACGATACGGGGAAGAGAATCTAGAGTCCTATCGGTGTGTTTTATTCGTTTGAATTGTATTTAAATACTCTAATTACTCATATTCTATTTATATGCATCTGTGTTGAAGTCATAAAACATTCCTGTAGGCAGCAGGCATGACGAGCTATTCTGGAAATCGACGGTGAAAACATGGTTTAAAGGATGGTTTAAATGTGATGAATTTCAACTCACCCGTGTTGTGGAATCAACTCTTGAGGGCATTCACCAAATTTCAAAATGTTTTGACGACCCAACCAATAGAAATTAAAATATGGTTTGTATTAAAATCAACCGTACACCGATTTTTTCTTCTTTTATAATACTTATTGGTATGAACTCAAACATTGTTATTATAAATTTTTTCATGTTATCAAGTTAATTTTTAAATTTTTATCTTTTGGTTCTTCAGTCATCAGTACCAGTTCATTCATCCTAGCGTAGGAGTGCAGTTGATGAGGGTCGGAAAGCTGTACAATTATTTGGGTAATGTTACAAAAGCCCTGGAGGTCTTTAAAGAGGTACGGTTTGCACTTCAAGCCATTCTTTTCTTTCTTTCTTTTATCTTTGTAGTACAGTTTTTTCATTCGGATGATCCTTGATAAAATTGAGAAAATTATTAAGTTAAAGAAGCAGTCAGTTTATGAATCTATGTTGGAAGGGTGTGGTTTAAAGCCCACTTGGTATTTGTAATCCCTTCAACTTTTGCGCAGAAATCATTCATTATGTTGAGATCACCCTCTTGGGTTACCTCCCTTTCCTAGTTTAAAACTATTTCAATTGCCCCCCCCCCCCCATTGTCCTTCTTATGACATCATAGTCAATAATATAACCTAAAGGCTCCCAGATTAACTGTTGTATTTTATATGTTTTGTAATTTTTGAATCTCTGTGACTCAACTTGCATTCTTTTGTTGTGACAGAGACCGTAAGGCAGGGTTAATTTATCCAGTAACGCATCGCAGAATGCTAAACAATACGAGCAAACTGCTTTACAAAGGCATATCCAGTAACGCATCGCAGAATGCTAAACAATACAGGCGAACTGCTGTACAAAGGCATGTCCAGTAACGCATCGCAGAATGCTAAACAATACAGGCAAACTGCTTTACAAAGGCATGTCCAGTAACGCATCACAGAATGCTAAACAATACAGGCAAACTGCTTTACAAAGGCATGTCCAGTAACGCATCGCAGAATGCTAAACAATACAGGCAAACTGCTTTACAAAGGCATATCCAGTAACGCATCGCAGAATGCTAAACAATACAGGCGAACTGCTTTACAAAGGCATATCCAGTAACGCATCGCAGAATGCTAAACAATACAGGCAAACTGCTGTACAAAGGCATATCCAGTAACGCATCGCAGAATGCTAAACAATACAGGCAAACTGCTTTACAAAGGCATATCCAGTAACGCATCGCAGAATGCTAAACAATACAGGCGAACTGCTCTACAAAGGCATATCCAGTAACGCATCGCAGAATGCTAAACAATACAGGCAAACTGCTCTACAAAGGCATGTCCAGTAACGCATCGCAGAATGCTAAACAATACAGGCAAACTGCTCTACAAAGGCATGTCCAGTAACGCATCGCAGAATGCTAAACAATACATGCAAACTGCTTTACAACGGCATGTCCAGTAACGCATCGCAGAATGCTAAACAATACGGCAAACTGCTTTACAAAGGCATATCCAGTAACACATCGCAGAATGCTAAACAATACATGCAAACTGCTTTACAAAGGCATGTCCAGTAACGCATCGCAGAATGCTAAACAATACGGCAAACTGCTTTACAAAGGCATGTCCAGTAACGCATCGCAGAATGCTAAACAATACAGGCGAACTGCTGTACAAAGGCATATCCAGTAACGCATCGCAGAATGCTAAACAATACGGCAGACTGCTGTACAAAGGCATGTCCAGTAACGCATCGCAGAATGCTAAACAATACATGCAAACTGCTTTACAACGGCATGTCCAGTAACGCATCGCAGAATGCTAAACAATACGGCAAACTGCTTTACAAAGGCATATCCAGTAACGCATCGCAGAATGCTAAACAATACAGGCAAACTGCTTTACAAAGGCATATCCAGTAACGCATCGCAGAATGCTAAACAATACAGGCGAACTGCTGTACAAAGGCATATCCAGTAACGCATCGCAGTATGCTAAACAATACTGGCAAACTGCTTTACAAAGGCATGTCCAGTAACGCATCGCAGAATGCTAAACAATACAGGCAAACTGCTGTACAAAGGCATGTCCAGTAACGCATCGCAGAATGCTAAACAATACAGGCAAACTGCTGTACAAAGGCATGTCCAGTAACGCATCGCAGAATGCTAAACAATACAGGCAAACTGCTTTACAAAGGCATGTCCAGTAACGCATCGCAGAATGCTAAACAATACAGACAAACTGCTTTACAAAGGCATGTCCAGTAACGCATCGCAGAATGCTAAACAATACAGGCAAACTGCTTTACAAAGACATGTCCAGTAACGCATCGCAGGATGCTAAACAATACAGGCAAACTGCTTTACAAAGACATGTCCAGTAACGCATCGCAGAATGCTAAACAATACGGCAAACTGCTTTACAAAGGCATGTCCAGTAACGCATCGCAGAATGCTAAACAATACGGCAAACTGCTTTACAAAGGCATGTCCAGTAACGCATCGCAGAATGCTAAACAATACAGGCAAACTGCTGTACAAAGGCATATCCAGTAACACATCGCAGAATGCTAAACAGTACAGGCAAACTGCTTCACAAAGGCATGTCCAGTAACGCATCGCAGAATGCTAAACAGTACGGGCAAACTGCTTCACAAAGGCATCTCCAGTAACGCATCGCAGAATGCTAAACAGTACGGGCAAACTGCTCTACAAAGGCATGTCCAGTAACGCATCGCAGAATGCTAACCAATACGGGCAAACTGCTTCACAAAGGCATGTCCAGTAACGCATCGCAGAATGCTAAACAATACGGGCAAACTGCTCTACAAAGGCATGTCCAGTAACGCATCGCAGAATGCTAAACAATACGGGCAAACTGCTCTACAAAGGCATGTCCAGTAACGCATCGCAGAATGCTAAACAATACGGGCAAACTGCTCTACAAAGGCATGTCCAGTAACGCATCGCAGAATGCTAAACAATACGGGCAAACTGCTCTACAAAGGCATGTCCAGTAACGCATCGCAGAATGCTAAACAATACGGGCAAACTGCTCTACAAAGGCATGTCCAGTAACGCATCGCAGAATGCTAAACAATACGGGCAAACTGCTCTACAAAGGCATGTCCAGTAACGCATCGCAGAATGCTATACAATACGGGCATATACTGCTTTACAAAGGCAAAGATGTATATTCCTTTAGACACATGAAACAGGACTATTCTGACACTTCCAAACTAGTACAAAACCTGTAACACACTAAATTTTTCCCTGTAAGGGCTTTTAATTAGTCCTGGTTTTGAAGTCTGATATTTTTGACTGCACTACAAACATGGCATGTTGTTATCTCAATATTAGTACAAAATGTCCACTTTTTTTTCTTTTCATTTTTGTACCTTTTTATTTTCTTTCACAGGCTCACCAAATAATTTCTGTTACACATGCCAATCAGCACGCACTTTACCAGGCCCTGAGAGAGCTTTTGACCGGCTGTGAGATGGAACTTCAAATAGGAAACCAAAGACTTCCTCTCGATGGGCCAGAAGTTACGTGAAGAACAACCAGGTATAATTCCAAGGATGAATAGAAGGCAGGCATTCCCTCTCGATGGAACTTTGTCCACCAACAGGGCTCATGGCTCGTGAATGGGAAGATAGAGTAGAGTGACTCATTTCATTATGTGTTAACATGATCTGTTAGATACACTATAAGCAGAGTGACTCACTTCTTTATGTGTTAACATGATCTATTCGTTACACTATAAGTAAGGCTTCTCAGACTGCAAGCCAAATCCGGCCTGTGAAAGAATTCAGTCAGGAGTCAGGCCTGTGCAGAACATTGACTTACTATCTTGCACTAATGGGATATGCAGACCCTATTATCCATGATGTGATGGTTACTTAAGGATCATTCATTCGAGTGCCTACCAAATGTCAGTACAAGGACGACCTTTAAAACATCTGTTGTGTTGTATTTTTAGCCATTAAAAACAGACTGTTGTGGTAATTTGTGGATATAGGAAAAGATATAGAAAAATTTGTGGTTATAGGAAATAATAGATTCTCAAGGTATATAACAACCTTTTCTATACTAATCCGGACTAATAACATATATTGTATGATTGTCCTGGCATGGTAAGACCTAACACACACATGAAAAGATGATGAACATATAAAATTACATTGATGTTTCTCACAAGAAAACAAAATAACAACTGTTCATTGTGTATCAATTACTTATAACTGCATCTTCAGCCAAATTCCTTGGTTGGCATGTTTACTTCACTAATAATGCAATTTTAACTTAATGCATTGAAAATAGTGGTATCTAGTGCGATAACTTTTGATATATCCCTTTAATCCCGTCCAATCCACGACATCATACATAAGCCCCAACCCTCCCTCCAGCCCCTGCAATACAAAGAAGAGGTTCCATGCCCATGTTGAGTATGCATGTCATTGAAATCTTAAATAAATCAAATAAATCAATAAAGAAAAAAATGAAAGCATGGTTTCAGTTATAAAGTTAAAGGGAGTGAAGCCTCGCGCACAAAGAAATGTCTGATGCCGGTAATCTGATGAGGTGTAACAGAAGTGTTAGACACCACCATCGATCCCAGAAAATACACACACAGCTTGCTACTGTCTGTAATTAGACACTTGTGTAGTCAATACATGCAGCTACGGTCAATACCCATAACACAGTGTACATAGCAGCGATTGATACTCAGGTCCAGATAAAAGATAACAATGTATCACGTTTCATTACTGTCTGCATTTTGTAGAGACAAGAAGAAAACTTCACTTGCAGGCAACGGAAAGATAACTTTTTTCAGAGGGCGGCACGCGGTTTGGGGCGAGTCTTCAATGCCTTTAAGTTATTCTCATGTCTTGTAAATTCCTTAATAAGGCTGTGTAAGGTTTGATGTCCCTCAATAAATTTGCACATTGTTCTCTCACGTTCTGGTGCATAGTTGTGTCATTTCTGTCTGGATTTGATGTCTCACACTTTGCTGTAGTAACCTTTCTTAACAGTCTAAAATATTTGAGTTCATCTTGGAATGTGGGACCATAGTCCTCAATTTTCTTCCACAGAGTTCTATTGAAATGGTGATAGAGGGCAGTGTCTGCATAATTCCAGGCACGTACCATCCTTTTATGCTTTGCAGATGGGCTAACAGTTACACTGTTTTCTTTCTTAGAAATGTATAAAATATCCATAAACTCCCAACAAAGTTACTTTCTCAGTAAAATAAGTGATTCGTCCAAATATTCCAAGATTAAAACTAAACTGAAATCTTTTTCTACTTGTTCTGAATATGTTTGAGTTCTAACGTCCGTGGTTACCGCCATTGTATCCAGTTTTTCCAATTTGGACCTACCACCTCTAAACACACCTAGATCAGCTGACTGGCCGTTGTATGAACATGAACATCTGTAAGTTTTACAGTGTTTAATTTTCCATAAAAGCCTCCTCAAATCAAACTCTGAAGATGATAAGTTTCCTTTGGCAAAAAGCTGATCCTGGAGTTCAAAATAAGTCACGGCAGAATAAAATTGTCTCACAGGATCTCTCAGTATGGTAATAAATTTCACCTCTGACCTCATGACGTCAGAGATAGTCGTCTTATTAAAAGGCACGTGGTTAAAGAGTATGTGAAACCCCTTGTCGCCTGCCCCTCGTCTTGAAAATAACATGGAAGATTTAAACGCTCTCGTTCCAAACACGGTTCCGTTGTTTCTCGGCAATGCGATGGATAAATTTCTCTCGTGACCATAGCGGGCGATTATACTGCCGAGTGTCGATCCACCTGTTTTGTGTGTTTTGGCGAATACGACACTGTTCACGGGATGGCAACGCGGACCTCTTGCTGTGGTCTGTAATTGGTTTTGATCTCGCCTACGAGGTGACGAATATCCATGTGACGTAGATTCCCTGTGTGTGGAAACGAGAGAACAGTAATACCTGGTGTTTTTTGTTATAATATTTTTAACATTGATACCTCTCATGAACTAAGTTAATGAGCGTATCCAGGGCACCTGAGGTCGGCCACCCCATCCCACCCCACCCTCCTGCCATGCAGATTACAAGGCCTTTAACTGTGTGACCATCATATGAACAAAACAAGTTAGATACCACCAGTATAGGTTCTATTGTCCCCCACCCCACCCCTCCTTAAATTGCCAATAATACCCCTCCAAGTCAGAAATTCCTGCTACGGACCTGATTAAGGGTGATGATGTCAACGGTTAGTGGAGAAACTACCTCAGAACTGTACAATTACATGACACAGTAAAAGCAATATCTGTCTCATTCTGAATGTATAGCTTCGTGCATGATATCTCGCTTGGACTCATTTTGAATACCATCTCTTTAATATAGCTTTGCGCGAACTCTTAGATCCACTACCGAGGACTTTCTTCGAGGACTGGGCCACGACCCACCACACCCACACTCGGCCCTCAGATTTGATGCCCGGGATGCATGAAGGCTATCTTAGGCTATGGACTTGTTAAAATAAATTAATATATTAATTAATATAATATAAATTAATATAATAAAAATTAATATAAATTAAAATTAATAAATTAACTTAATGGATCATCGGCAAGCTTTAAAACTAGATCTAAACTAAATCTAAACGACGAAAAAACACGACCAATGGAAAACAGCTCGGAGTCATTCCACTTGGAGAAAGGGGTGAGGGAGCCCGACTTATGAAAGTGTTCACATCGACAAACACTGTAAGCAATGATAACCGTCAGAGATTATTATAAAAGAAAAGGGGACGGTGGTGGTGGAAATGTTCACATCTCATTTTAAGGGAGGTAGGCCTATATCGACTCGATCGGAACTTGCGCATTGACTAATGCTAAGCCACTTCCTCGTTATCACTATGCAATATATGTGTCACATTTTAGTTAAAGCTCGGCTTGCTTGTAAGTGTGTTTATCACTGCCACATCTGGGCGTAATTCAATCGTCTATAAGTTAGAAGTTTTAACGTCTTGTTCAAGGTTAATGCCTTCTCACGCGACTTTACAACTTAACCCTGGTCATTGGTAACTTGTCACACCTGATATTGTTTAGGTCTACTTCACTTTTATTTTTACCAAATTTCTTAATTTTCTTTACTCTCTACAAGTTTTAAATATTTTATTAAGCAATTAGGTTACATCTTAATTTTTTTTTATTATATATTTTGTATTTATGCCTTTTTAAATTTTCATACATTTTATATTATTATATGACTTATGAGAGGGCCTCGTGGAAGACTAGCTATTGCTAAACGAGCTACCCTCTTAAAATAAAGTTTAAATAAAAAATAAAAATAAAAAAACACCCACACACCAAAGTGTGCGCAATTCAATCTATACGTGTCCCCGTGGGACTTCCCATAGGGTGCAGGCACAAACCGGCGCACAACACAACTATATTTCCCCCATTGATACACCTGGGTGAAGAGAGGCAATGGAGATAAAGTGCCTTACCCAAGGACACAACGTAATGATCTGGTCAGGACTTGAACCTGCTATCCTTAGTCCACTGCCTTGACCACAATGCCCCCCCCCCCTCCCCCCATGCATATGGTTTGGGATCGTTCTGCAATAGAAGTGAAAACTCCAGGGGTGCATCCAAGATGTTAAACAAGGAAGGGATGTGACACTGGAGTCTTTAAAACCGACTTCCAATTAGGGGGTTTGTCCACCCCCCCGCGCCCCCCTCTCCTATAAAAAAAATCACGAAAAAATTGTGCATTTTGAGGTAGCCTATATAAGGGGGCCATAAATAAGGTCTACAATTAGGTCTGCCCGTAAATTTGTGCTAATAGTTGCTTTCAATGTTTTGGTGTGTGAGGGGCAGTAAAAGGCGGGTGCAGAGCATCTCCACCAGGCTGAATCCGAGCCTGAACTTCGATATCCATGAAAAATTTACCGCAAACCAAATTTAGGACATATATATCTCACGCAAACAAACAAAAAAGGATTTGAACTTACCTCATAACGATTATAGATTCATTATGTCTTCTTGGTGGAAATGCTGTATAGATCAGGAAATATTTGACTCCAAATAAACAAACCGTCAGAGATAAGCCGAGAAGTAACAGTTTCTTCAGAATAACACGAAACATTTTATATTGATTAGGCTAGTTTATTCTAATAACTTTTGACGAAGACTTTTGATTCATGAAATGCTCGACGAGCTTTGAGGTTTTCCGATCCATTTCTACGACACGTTCAGCTCCTTTGACTACTCAAAAGGTAAACGTACAGATGTATGTCTATGCAGGGAGTTCCATAACAACTCCCTGGTCTATGTAGGTTGCCAAGTTACTAGCAACAAGGATATCCAAAACCTAATCTCCATGCTGTGTTAATATGAAAGGAAAACCTTCGTTAGTTACGTTCAGTTAAAGGGGTTAACTCAACTGGTCTATATTTACAGCTCTGAAACTTTCAACGACGGCACTGTTGAATCTTACAACAGCATTTTCAAGGTATGGTCTATGATTTCGTCAAATTATAGTTCAAAATAAGTAACTGAATTAACTAAGATAACCTTCTTATTTATTTATATAGATAAATATATAAACAATGCAGTTATATGTCAAAACTGATCGAAGAAAGTACTCTATGCCGGTTGCAGAGTGTTTTTTAAAGTATTTTTCCTGGATCGCAACTGATTGTTTCACGCTCTTCTGCGTTCAAGCATGGAGCTATTACAAGTGAGATGATAATCTTCTTCCCCTCTGTTGAACGGTTTCCGGTTCAGTGGACGGAGGTGTCTGCATTAGGAAATTAGAGTTCCTTTATATCTGTAAAAAGGAACTCAATTGGAAATAAGCTCTGATTGTTTTGTTGAATAAGTTTATATGTTATGTTTGTGCAGCGAATGTGGCAATATTAATGCCACATTCGCTGCACAAACACAAAAGATAAACTTACTCAACAAACGATCCCGGTGGAGGCTGGAAGTTTTCTCACTGTTCTTGATTTTCCATTCCATTTCTGCATGTCTCTTTCTCAGTTTTACAGGGACTGAAAGGGATAAGAATGTGTTACAAGCACGTCATTCATTATGTACCTTACAACACGATTGAAGGTCTATACCGTGTTATCGTCCTATGCTACGTTGCCTTGCACACATTCTTGCCAGCACTTTAGATATGACCACCTACGTAAATCAATGTAATATGTAATCAATTTTATTATTAAAGAGATTGATGAGACAACGTATAGCTTTGTTGGAATCATTTACCTTGCAATATTCCGGATACTAACATAAACATGTTTGATCAAATCCCGTCTTCAATGGCATCATTGAACCTGTTGGAGTCACAATGATTCAATGTGTCCAAAAACTCGCTGAGTTGTCGTTTTAAAGAATTTAAAGGGATAGTCCTAGTCCAGGGATACAAATTCAAATTCAAATTCAAATAAACTTTATTAAGCACCAAAAATGGGCAATTAAATGCTCGCAATAAGACAATACAATGATAAGATGGAATAAGAATAATACAAATAGTATACATGAAAATACACTAAAAGGATACCATACTATGAATTGCACATATTAATTTAATAGGATAATAAGAAGTCAAACTATTAAGAAAAATAAGAATTGCAACTGACTGAAGGAATAAGAATCAAAACTCTCGAAAATGGTCAAACTATAAGAATCGAAACTAATAGGAATTTAAACCTAAAACTAAAAAATTGAAAAACCTATACGACAGTCTAACGGATCAAAACGAAAGAATTAAATTACACTTTTGTCTTATGATAAGTGGCCAAAATTCAATTTTCATCGGCATATTGCAGGGGGTGGGTGGTGGAGGGAGGGGGTTAGCAAGTTAAATGAGGTTGTTTCTTTCTTTTTGGTAGCCCGGGCGGGAGTAGGAACAGGGAAAGGAGGAGAGGGTAAGTGATATACGCACTGTACCACTCCACCATGAATTAAGAAGTTCATGTTTATTTCAAGTATAGCTCATGCATGGAAAGGAAAAGGTGGAGGGATGAGGACCCAACATATACCGACTACTCGCTCTACATAGTTGTATATATCATTGTTAGAAACGTGTGCGAAAATACCCGTGACAGGAGCTCAGTGACATGATGGATTCGGAGCTCACTTCGACAGACTCAAGGATGGAATTATCCTGAAAGCAAAGCCAGACAGCTCCGGGAAAGAACACAGTGTTTTGACGAAAAAAGGATTTACATTTACGGTTGAGTAACAATTGAACAAGCAATACCATCGACTGAGCCTCAAACTATTGTTTTTAATCCTGTGGTAGTTATATATGTCACTGAATGTGTAAACTGGCGCTGCAGGCTATTCAAAACTATAGTTCCTTTATATAGAGGAACTCATATTATAACCAAAATAACCTTGGTATGACTCATAAATAAGATCACGTTAACAAGTTTGCATATGGCTTGTGAAAGGACGAATCATACCTTTATATATGTCCCTAAAGTTCTCTGATAGTATCACAAGTTGGGATAACGAATTTTTTTTTTTTTGGAAAAAAAAAGGAAAAGGGGAAACAATTGTGTGTCATGATGGTCCTGTCAAACGAAATTTACAAGCTGGTACGTATAGAAATGATCATCGGCTCATAAATGTTCTTCATTTTCAAGTAAAGGTTCTTGTTGAATATTCATAAAGTTAAATGTAATGCTTGCCGAAAGTCGTATTAGTCAAGGAGAGCTTTCCGGGAGAAAATGCTTTGTCGAATTTCAGATCACCTTTAATTAGCGCTTTGATCATCTGATTGTAATGACTGCGTATTTAGTTTAGTTTAGTAGAAGAAAAGGATCAGGAGGGACACTCAAGCCCCCATCAAGGACGCTATAGGCCAGAGAGAAAAAACTGAAGACACAAACACTCAGACCCAATTACGATGGTTAAAGTGTTTTTTTCCATAGCAGTCTTAAACCCATTGACACTACTTGCTAGTACAACTTGCTCAGACAAACCGTTCCACTCATTCACAGAACTATTAGAACAAAAGTTATGCCGAATATTAATCCTACTTTGTGACTTTTAAAGCTTAAGACATTGACCTCTGGTACAACTACTATTAGCAAACCTGAAAAAGTCAGTGAAGGATAAATTGTCAAAACCATACACAATCTTGAAAACCCGAATCAAGTCACCACGTAACCTCCTAATCTCCAGTGTGGTGAGATTCAACAGTTGTAACCGTCTATAATAAGGAACACCTAATCATCCTAATAGCCCTCCTCTGGACCTTTCCGAGTTCTTCCTAATCCTTTTTCAGAAAACTGAAGCTCCTCTTGATCATACCTAAAACCCTATTACCTCTTTTAGCAGCTTCGAGACAATGTTTGGAAGGTTGCAAAGATGAGTCAATGTAGACACCTAGGTCTCTTTCAACAAACACCTCCTGCAACTCCTCGCCATTAAGATTGTATGTATACTTTTGGTTATTACTACCAATATGCATCACCGTGCATTTATCAATATTAAAAAGCATTTGACATCCCTGAGACCAGGAAAAAACCTTATCCAAATCCGTTTGAAATTTCTCAGAATCGCTTTTGGAAGAGACCTCAGAATACAGTTTGGTGTCACAGCAAAATTCTTTGCTCTACACAAAATATCTCCGTCAATGCCATTTATATAGGCAACAAAAACAAGGGACCAAAACAGACCCTTGTGGAACCCCACTAGTAACGTCCTGACAAGAAGAAGCACAACCTTTAAGTACCACCCTCTGTTTCCTAATACCAAGCCAATTCTCGATCCAAGACAGTAAATTCCCATTGACACCCATACTCTTCAGCCTAAGTAAAAGACGCTGGTGGGGAACTTTATCAAAGGCCTTCTGGAAATCCAGGAACACAACATCTACAGACTTCTGCCTATTTAGTGAGCTTGTTATATCTTCCATGCACCCGTCATACAAGGCTTGAGCACTTAATCCTTAGAAAAATTCTTGTAGAATTGTTAAATCCATGACAATTCCCTTTCATAATTCCAAGTAAATATTAATACGTATAATCTAGGCCTGTGAATTTTTTATATTTTTTTATATATATTTTTTTTATAGCACACACCCTCGGGAGCGTGAGAGCCGAGGTTAAAATGGACACGTATCCCCAGCCCCATTTGTGAACACCCTTAAAACTCCCTCTTATCATATAAATAATACGTTTTGTTGAAAAAGTCTATAAAATTTTAACCCGTAAATGGGAGTAACCGAATGCTATTTTTGAGGTTGTGAGTCTTGCTAATGCTTGTCATTACTCCATCACTACTCGTAATAGAAATTTATTTAAGGTAAACCCATCGTAATAGCCCTGCCTGAGCATGGCGAATTGTTCCTTAAGAACTATTGCTACAACCAGTATGACAGTCCCTCTCTCAGACTGTTTAATCTGCTAAGTCTCTTACTGTCTTTTCAAAGCAAACACAAGGAGGAACTTCTCAACGATAACATGTAAGCAAATTGACTTTAAATTTTGTTCTTTGACTACCTCACTTTACATTCTATTTTAAAAGTTTTTATTATTCTTCCTTCGTTCCTGTCACTGGCGGATCCAGGGCCTTTGTTTGGGAGGGGCCAAAGTGGCATTAGAGTGATATGGGGGAGGGGTCTGAGGGGAGGGTGTGCCCCCCTCCCCTTTGGAAAATTTTCTATTGCTGAATGCCCTGAGATGCAATTTGGTGCGACAAAAGTGTACAATGGTGATGTTAATTTACTTCTAAAAAAAAATGTTTCCCAGGTGTAATTTTCTAAAATATTTATAAAACAAAGTTGGGATCATCTTTCTCAAGAAATTTTATTTCTCATAGGTTATAAATTTCTTACAACCAGCCTGTAACTGCAAAATTGTGTTAAACTGTAAATCCTCATGCTCATACATTTACATAGCTCCCAACTCTTGAGAAGGCAAATGCTGGTCCATGCCACGAATCGCCGTCCTGGGGGAGGGGTATAAGGGGAGGGGGTATCCCCCTCCCCTTTTGATTTTTTTGGAATCTTGGTGATGCCTACATGTAAAATGGTGGCACTTAGAAAGGCTTTTGTCACCCAAAATTTTCTGAGAAATATGCATTTTTTTTTGTGTGTAACATCAATAAATTGAATAGTAGGTGATAATTCATCCTTTCCCGTGGCATGAAAATGTTCGCTGCTCGCCCCAATGAAAAGAAATATATAGGCTAATTTGAGGTTCAAATGATGCTGTAAAGGAGGTTTTATACTCTATTATGCTAAATGCTAAAGAAATGATGATTGCTAAGTCAAAATTTGAAGCAAATTTTTTTATGTATACTTGATAATTACAATGCGGATTTTTCGGACGCTTGTGCGGGTCAGCGGGCTTGGGTGTTAGAATGCGGGTCTAATTCCCGCGAATTGCGGGTCAGTTGGGAGCTCTGCATTTAATTTTAAACCAGAAAACGAAAAGGTTTAGACTAGTCTACCACTGCTATTCCTCTCGATTTTTTAAATTTCCAATCATATGATTTAGCGGATGTTCGGAAACACTTTTTGGCTGACCTTTGGGGGGCATGGCCCCCCTTGGCCCCCCCCCCTTGGATCCGCCAGTGGTTCCTGTTTTCCTTCTCTCTTTCTTTTCAGTTTTTCCTAGCTACTTACTTTTTGTGTCCCTCTGTATTGTCTTTATTGTATTGATCTGTGTGTATTTTGTTTTTATTTCTAGATGGTCACTATAGCTTAGTTAACAGTCTTTTCTGTTTTTCTAATGCCCTTCGTATATTTACTTTCCAACCGTTTGGCTATATTGTACAAACATATGAGATATAAATTTGAAATTGAAAATTTGACTCCGCTTCAATAACCTCTGAGTCACTTTGCCTCATTATCAAATCCAGTGGACCTGTTTCTGTCATTTTCATGAAGGTGCCGGGGGGCACTGTGGAACGTGCCCCCCCCCCCCCACACACACTTTCTTTTCCAAAATAGCAAATGTGCCCTACTAGCAAATTAATGTGCCCCTTTGATGAAGAAATGTCTTTTGGATATCTTAAGCCTTTGTTAATTTTAATATTTTATTTTAATTATTTATTTTTATCTCAATAAATAGTATTGATAGCATATACTAACACATCATATATATTTGAGTTGTATTGCCGGTGTGTATCGATTTATAGCACTATAGCATAACGAGTGGTGGTTTTGGAATGAGAAAGTGCCCCTCTGATGTTGTGCCCCCCCCCCACTTTTTGGAAGCTTCCTACCCCCTCACACGGTGGAATACTTAAAACTCACTCTTCACGTTCTTTGTAGATTTTTTTCTATATCCACCGGTATAATTTCGGTATTCGATATTGGGATACAAACTTGACGATGATCACGCAGTCACTATCTCGATGCCAGGCGACGGATTGAGAGTGGATCAGTTAATTAATTTGGGTTTTAGAGCCCAGGTTCAATCTTGGGTGACTTTTATTAAAGAAAGTATAATGATACTTGTCTGCCGGTCGAGAAAGCTATGGATCTGCAACTCGAAACCATATGTTGAAAAGTTAAAAAAAAGAAGATCTTCTTCTCAAGTTGTTGTTGTATTTATATTATATCTGTTGGCAAAACGGATCACGCTTTCAATTTCTATTTGAATAATATTTGTGTTACGTAACCTGCCTGTCTTCGTTCACTACAGGTATTCGCTTTTGTTGGGACTGGTAGCATCTCGTAGTTCTTTGTATATGCTTCTGCGCCATCTTTCTTTTCTTTTTTCTTTCGTTGCCACGTGGACTCCGTTGTAAGGTACTTTTCTGAAAAGGAAAGTCATCGTAGAGAGTGTCGGTAAAACCAAAGGACTTCACTCTCCAATCTCCTTATTCCTGACCATCTAGTACATCAAGACTGTAACCGTATAACAGGTTCGATTATTTCTAGTGTAAAATATGTTTTGTGTAAGGTATCTAAAACGTCGTAGTCCCTGGCCTATGGAATTACTCAATTATGGAATTATTCATTTATGGAACATTACTCAACTTCAGTTTTCCTTAGAATAATATTTGAGTTCGCGTCGACAAGATGCTGCTGTCATTTCATCACGGTGAGTTATTTTGTCATTTTCCTTTGTACAACTATTAGGACGAAATAGCTTCCCAGTTATATGACCCCCCCCCCCCCAAAAAAAAAAGGGGGAAAGGCAAACCTAGTTACAGAACTATTTATTCCTTAGAAATGACAGTATTTTGTTTTTAAAACTCGCTAGTTACATAAGTTCCTGAATTGTGCTTCGACCTGTATTATATTATTGTTTACTGCGTGCCACACAATGGCACGTCCAAAGGGATGGGAATGGAAGGGGCATGTGTGCCATGGCCCTACCTCCAAACGTCAGTCAGGGGGAAATGGTAAGGGATTTTTTGCATACAGCCAGGGAAAAATTGTTCCGACTACTACGCCTCACAGCGCACCATTTGACGTCTACTTTTGTTGGCTCCAATAACCCTAGGGCAACACAACCTCCTATATGATGTCCTCAATTCGCCTCTGGTCCTTCCATTAAGGTTCACACGTTAATGAGTCGGGTGTTAATTTTTTATTTGCGCCCCTCTCTCGGGTCGTTACATTTGAAATCCTGGCAATGCCACTGATGCCAAAAGCACGGGAGGGGACTGGATGTGAACCATGTTCTAAAATTCGTGGAGTTTTATGCAATCGGAAGGGTTTTTGACAACTTTTTGTAATAATTGGCGAACTGAGCCTCAGGGGTTACCCAACTGGAACTTGGATGTAGTACGTGGTACAGATCATCATAACCAATGATTTAGAGTCTCAAAGTTCAGTAAGTGTGTGCGAGAGACGGGGGGGGGGGGGGCTGGCCAATAAATGCATTAACATTGGATACATATCGGTTGTAAATAGGGAGGGATGGGATAAGGTTTAACTAGCTGCGGAAAGTGTTACTCCCATTCTCCAAGTTTGCAGAACGATAGAAGATAATTTTTGGTCACTGCTACCGCATTTACATGTAAAGCGCTGTCGAAACAAATTTCCTTTGAATCTGTCTGTACATTGGTAGCGGAAGTTGAGGAATTCTACGAAATCTGCAACAATATTGTAAGAAATGTCACTGTTTGAATGTATTCGCTTTTTATTTATAAACGTAGTACTCTTCTCCTGGTCATCAGAATGAAAACTAGCATAACTTGGCATAGGCGTTCTAACGTAGTGTAAGTTACACTGAATGCTAATTACGCGTAGGCCTAATGTTAAAATGCCTAACTCTGCTGACAATAATGTATATATGTTCTAAGATTCAATCTTCGTCATAATCTAGCTAAGACGAAGTGTTAGGGAAATCTGCGAAATTTTAAATTTCATCTAGGTCTTGCTGACTTGCAAATAATCTTAACTCAATTACTGTTCTGCACATTGTGAATTCGCGAAATAGGTATCATCAATAGCTTTGTGTGGCCTCTAATAAATTAATACTATAGACTAGTATAGGTATAGCATGGCGGGTCCAATTTTGGCGTACTAAGGAATTTGAACTGGGGTATTTAACTAATTGTCCAATGAATTTCATCAGCTCTTACATATACTGCTTATGCTAATAGTCATATATATGTAGGCCTATTACATATTGCTGAAACTTTACAAAGTTGATGAAACTCTAGCAAATTTCTGCAGAAGTATCTATTTCTATAATTATTATGCTTTCTACTTATAGGAATGCAACCAAAATTCTCTTGGCAGGCTTTCAGTGGGTTGCAAATAATATCCGTTGTTTACTGGTTAGTTAATATGGCAAGGACTAAACATTGCAAATTTACAAATCATAATGTATGTAACATCCGTAATAGGTACGTAGACTATGTATACATACATGATGACCTGTTTCTACATTGTACTGTACTAGCAGTACATGAAAACCATCATGAACTAAGTTATTGTTAATTTTATGTCTAGCAATTTTTAGATTGTTTTGAACTGGTCATGAAACACTGAAGATTATTTGTACACAAAACTGCTGTATTTGCATTTGTGTAGTGCATTTTGACCCATTTATATGTGAAAAATAAAACAAGAAATATTTCATGACCAATCAAACTATGCTTCTTGAAATTGTTAAATCTGTACAAAATCTTCAAGGTTAAATAAACTTTTCAAAAACTTGTGAACTAGTAGTGACATATAAATACATAAATCATTAGGCATTTCAAGATCAGATTAATTCGCACCTCAATGTGAATTTCAGGCAATTATTGATCAAATCTTATAAAGTTGACTTTGATTGGAAATTTATTCTGTTAAAGTAAATTCATAAACTTTGCTACTCAAAAACTTGTTCCTTATGTAAGGGATAAAGAAGATAAATTTGGACTGAAGGTCGTTGGAGAGGGATAATTAAACTCAATGTTGAAACAATATAAGCCAGGAATTAATAGTAAGGATTTTTACAGGATAGGTGGAGGGAAGCAGTGCAGCTTTGAAAGATGTAGGGATTCAAGTTAAGATAAAAGTGAGGGTTTTAAATGCTTTCAAATCTTTGATTCATTTTTAGGGGCTTCATATGGGGAAAAATTATGTTTTGCTTTGGGGGATTAAGGTTGGGAGTAGAGAGGGTACTATCTTTATACACCTGTCACATCTGACTATTGATTGATTCCCAGTAATGTTGGGTAAAGATTACAGAATACCGATCCTGCTCTGGGCATTGATTATGAGTTAGGCTGCTAAGTCAGCACATAAAATAATGATTGGAATACTACAAGAGAAAATGATAAACAGTTCCAATGTGATATCCCATTGATTTATACTCTCATTTAGTATTGACAAATTTGAAAATTCTTTCAAAATTTGACTCAATTTGTTTAGTATATACTGTTCAGTGAGTTTTATAACCACTTGCATCACTAAACCAACATCTAAAATTAATTTATATCTTGGAGAATCTGCAATTTGTTACAAGTTGCTATGCCTCTCATTACCAGTGCTACATTTGTTTGGTTTGATTGCGGAATGACGTTTACATTTGACCTCTTTGGTTACATAATGAAAACAAGCATCACCTGATCTGCTGATTCATTATCTCATTTAGTAAAGAATTATGAGATGTAGGAAAAATTAAAAATTCTTTAAATTTGACTCAGTTTGTTTAGTACTGGTCAGTGAGTTGTATAACCATTTGCATCACTATATCAAGATCTAAAATTCATTTATATTTTGGAGAATCTGTTATCTGTTACAAGATGAATGGCATGAATTGCTTTGCCTCTCATTACCAGTGCTTCATATGTTTGGTTTGATTGCGGAATGACGTTTGATTGTGGAATGACATACATTTTACCTCTTTGATTACATAATGAAGAAAGCATCACATGACCTGCTGGTGCTTAAGTTTTGTATTTTGCTTCTTTAGTGTGATGAAATGTTATGTTCAGTTGTTCACATTTGATCTTTGATTCTCTGGAATTTTCCCAATTAAATCTCAAATTCACTCAGAAAATTTCTGTAGAATATGAGATGAACTTGCATTGATTGCTTTAAGGTTTATAAAAAATCGAACCAGTTTGATGTTGCTTTTAATTTCGTCTGCACCTCAGAATAACTTTTCTAGGTAGATGGCAGATTACAAAATTGTGTATAATTGTTGTTGTTGTTGTTATGAATAGTGTCAAGGTTGCAGCAAAGTATGCAAGGAATAATTTAATGTTCATATTTTGTGTAGAATTTTTCAAGGCTATGAATTTTGTCTCTTGTAAACTACTATGGTGCCTTTTGTAAAATATAAAACCACTACACATCTTGTATAGCATGGTATAGCATCTTGACCATTTGCATAGCATTTCGTGACGTGATGCTGGATAAATTTATCCCCTGGGAATGGTGGTACTGTAATATGGAAGGAATTTGCAATTCAGACTTTGCAGAAAAGGTGGATGAAACCCCACTTCATTTGAATGCTGCACAGACTTATTAGATTTGTGCATGAAATGAAGACTTTCCTTGGGTCAAGTTCCATCCACAGCCAAACAACTTAAACCCATGTTTGAGATCACCATAATAGGGTGAATAATTATTGACACTCCTTGCAGTATTTCTCACAATCAACATTAATCTGTGACAGTATGTTGGTCCAGCTTGTTGCAGATGTTACCCAATGGGTAAACCTCGCCCACCGGTACTCCCAATCATCAACTATCAGCTTTGGTTGGTCTCTGTTACCAGTACAAGAATACCTGAATTGACAAAATTCTTTAACATTCTTAAGACCCCAACCTCCCCATCTCCCACCCCCACTAAAAACCATACAAACAAAGGCTTGGTTCAGCGGTTAGAGTGTCTGCCTCATAATCCTTAGGTTCCAGGATTAAAATTCCGCTAGGAGCCAGATTCTTTTGACCTATTCAAAAATTGCTGCAGTGCAGTGGAGATGTGCGAAGTATATTCTTTGGATTTGGTATTTCTGGTTTGTGAACTTGGGAAAAGGAGCTTGTTTCTGTTCTTCACTTGGTTTTCGAAACAACTTTGTTCGTCATGGCAGCACTGCAGTGATGTCAAATGGGGCCTTTGCCTACCTCAGTAATATAGAAAGTGGTCAAATGCTGAGGCAAACACTCTCGTCCATTTGGTGGGGACGTTAAATGGTGGTCCCAGGAGCAGGAATGGGAGCAAATTCACAGCCCTGCCTCATTTATCCTCTGAACACTTATCCAAAAGAGAAGGCTTGAAATAAGCCGGTGTTCATCCACGTTCTAACTTGGATAGGGTCTCAAATAAGCTACTGTAAGGCTTCCTGATCCTTGGGTCTCTAAACTAAACTAAACAAGCAAACATTTAGACTATTGCCATTTCATGCAGGCAGCATCTCCTAAACTTGGATTTACAGTTTACTTAATTTAGTCCCTTGTCTTTTTCGTCGAGTCTTTCTTTCTCTTAAGCAGAGGAGGTATTGAACAGTTTCTGAACGTCAGTATCAAGTCTTGGGATCAACATTTTTCATTTTTGTAAACAGCATTCATAGACTTGGATATAAATGTAGAATCATTTATTGTTATTGTAGTGGAGTTGGGGTGTGGGTGGGGGGGGGGGGGTGGGTGGAGTGTGCATAACACTAGCCTTTTCTCTGGGGGTTGGATCATAAGGATTGGTCGTACCCAAACGAATTAAAATTTGGAGTCGTCAAAAGTCGATTTCACTCCTAAAATCCAGCCCATCCCATAACTTCCCTTCCCCGTCTGAAAAAGACAAAATAAAAACACATAAACAACGAAACAGCCGAGTTTCAGCAATACATTTGTGAATGTGGATAAGCCTCGTCTGTAATCATGATAGAGAAGTTCTCTCCTGTAGACATATAGGCTTTTCCCAACCACCACGACAACCACAATTGATCTCACAAGTTACAAGGATCGGTTATCGCCGAATTTTGGTTAACAACGCAAATAAATGTGTATACCACCAAGAACCAAAAAACGCTCATACACCGTTTTAAATATTTACTTTAGTATAAACTTGTTGTTGTTGCTTCATTATATATATCGCAATGGCTTTATCGTTTCAATTACTTTAAGATAAGCTGTACAGTTTGCAGTCTTACTAGTTGCGTTACAGTAGTTCTTGATCACAACTTCAGTGATCAACAGGTACCACATCGACCGGAATACAGAGATTTTGAGGTAACTAATAATTCTTGTAAAGAAAAAGAGAGCAAAGAATCCTTCCATTTCTTTAGTCTAGGCCTATTTTATAGCTATTTGAGGCATGTCGGTTTAAATATTCATCTCTTACTTGTTTCCTATACATACTCCGATATACAATGTTTCCTTTTCTTGACTGATAAGTATGGATACAACTAGGCTAACCGTACTTGCTGTACAGTGACGATCTTAAAGAGGGGGGGGGGGGGTCTATCGTCAGTCGCGGGAGGGGGTAGTTCAGTGGCGGGATTTTAAACATTCAGTCGGAGAATGCTTAGAATACTGCCTTTCCAACTTCGCACAAACAATCAGTTATATGTATTAGCACAACCTTGCGTTTAGAGCTAATCACAGACCTAGGTTACAATCTACATATGCCTCATATTGCATTTGACGTAACAAGTGAGTCGCCACAACAACTCGAGGACCACAACACCTCCCTTATATTATGCTGCATTCTGGTTACAACACAGAGTCAAGATTTCCCATGTCGAGTTGTCCAGTTTCTGAGAGATGCATGGGTCGACTTGTCCGAAAGGCGGGAACGTATATCTCCGCAAGTCAAGAAATCTTCTACTGTCTATCTTGAATTTCTCAGTCTGACTTTTTGCACCAGTCAGTCGTAGAGGGCTCAATGTTGCCCCAATATGCTAGAAAGTCAAATAAATGATCACTCGTGTGTAAAGTTAGAAATGATCCTTTTGAAATCTTTATAGCAGCCGCTGCAGCTCAAAATTGAGGGTTAATGCTATATTCACTATTACACCTAAACTTGGGTCCTTGAATTTCTTATTTATTTAGTATATAATATTTATTTATATATTTATTTACCTTTTCTTACAGAAGTCAAAACGGGTAGGGAAGATGCTTCGTTTTAAAATGATAACATTTGATGCAAATCAGACGCTAATTAAAGTACGTCGAACAGTTGGCTACCATTACGTCAAATTTGCCCAACGTTTCTCTGTCGAGGGTGCGAACAGGGATTCTTTGGATGAAAATTTTGGCGTTGCTTTCGCAAAGCAGAGAAAAACCCACCCAAATTTCGGCAAACATTCTGGTATGTCGACCAAGAAGTGGTGGGGTGACGTGTTGGGAGAGACTTTCCAATTGGCTGGAAGTCCCGTCCGAGAGGATATACTACAACAAATGAATGAAGAGTTTTATGAATATGCAAAAACTGCACAATTGTGGGAGGTTTTTCCTGAAGTCAAAGAAATGTTGACGTTTCTGAACAGGAACGGTGTTTGTCTTGGTGTTTTATCAGACAACGACGAAAGACTTATAGAAGTGCTACGTAATTTGAACATAGCCAGTCATTTCGCTTTCATATTACCGTCCGTCCACGCAGACGCAGAGAAACCAGACAGTAGTTTATTCAAATTAGCTATGGATAGGCTCCGCCTATCTCCTACTGAGTGTGCGCATATCGGAAATAGTTACGAACGGGATTTCGAAGGCGCCAAATCTGTTGGTATGCATTCATTTCTGATTGATCGAGACGAAACTTTCAAGAAGAAATATCCAAACTTAGGAAACGAAAATTTTATTGCTGACCTCACCGATCTTGAGAAGATGATATTTGAGAGACATATAGTTGAATCCTAATTACTTCACATGTTCATTACATATTGGTCTCGCCAACGCGCTATCAAATACATTGCGCAGAATGTACATGTTGGTGTCTTGTATTAAAAGTACCACACCTTGAATCAAGGAAATCACGTGGATGTGGTTACAGGAGTGACTTTTGGGCGCATTTGCAGTTATAATCGTCGTTTTTGAAGATTGGATGTTGAGAAAGAAGGACAATTTCTGATACTGTGAAAGTTAGGATGATAAAAGGTGATTTTAAGGGATTTTAAAATACTTTGCAATCTATCATATGGTGGTAGTTCAGGTCAGTTGGAAACTTATACTATGCTCCAGCGCCCTCGGAAAGTAACGGATTTAGTGTGTAAGTCAATGGAACGTTAAACGTGGTAGGAAGTTCAAGTAACCTCTTGAGTTGATTTTGATAAATGGTAAAACGCTCAATCTGATACTGAAAGCACATAACATTGTAGGTATAACACGCTTAACTAGCAAAGTGTCACTTGAAATAATGTTGTCAATGTCCAAACTTTTGTATTTGTATAATTTTGTTATTTATTTGTGACTATAATACCGTAGTCTAATATAGAACATGGAAAAAAAATGTCCGAGCGACGAAATGTTTCAGACTCGAATCAAATGCATGAATTACTACTTCGTTTACTCCATTTGGTAAATACATGTGTAGGAGAGTAGCTTATAGTTTGATCACGCTCTCTTATATTTGTAAAATTGCCGATTTACTCCGCTTATCTGTCTCCAAGCTACATCTGCACTTTCCTATCTAGCCATGCTACATGACTGGACACGTGTTAGCACTGCGCCCTCTATACCTACTTCCGGGCACCGCCCACTTTCTCCTCCCGAATCTACCATTCATCCGACAGTTCCACTGTAAAATTTTCCAAAATTGCTGACCAACCGAAACGAGCAACTCTACGTTCCGCACAATTAACAGCTGCACTCCTCCAATTTATGGTGATTAGACACCTCTCTCTTAAATATGTCGTAAGTACACCCCCCCCTCTCCCTCCCGTCGCCTAATGTACGATATCCTCCTGACGGATATTTGTTCATTGCACACAGTACCTCATCGGTCGATAGCACCAACAGCTTTCTTGCAAGCCTGTCAATCAAAGCTTGTTGCCGTGGTAACAGAATACCATGCACATTTAACAAATGTTTGACGGAACCCTTTAAGAGAAAGAGATTGAAGATGAGGAAAGCCAAAACCAGCTGTTTTCGAACTTTTGTACCATGAGCAAGCCTATATTGATACTGTTGTATATTTTACTGTCTGAGGGGTGGGTGGGGGTGGGGGTTGGGCGAGGTCGTCTGAAGGAGGCAACAATTCTTCTTTTCCTCTGACCAAAGTGACGAGCGTTATGTTATATAAAGATACATCAGTATTAGTCAGAGCCGTGTATAGAGATACGGCTCTGGTATTAATACATGGATACTGTCACACTGAAATGGAACAACACGTATTTGTCTTTACAGGGTGTAGAACTTTAAACAGCGTAATGAAATTGGAATCTCCGCGATTCAGATCAAAGTAATGTTACTTAATTTATCATATCGCCATGCCATAAATGTTCCCTTTTCTGTGTCTTCAGTGTATTGCTTTCCCAATAGCAATCCTTGTACGAAATTTACTTTCAGTGGATGACAACAGGTGTGGACTTAACTGAGACTGTCTGTCCATTTAGCAGGATTGCCAACCTTTATTTATTTTTAAACGAATTGAATCTTGTTGCCAAAGTTGTTAACACCTGACCTTGCTTATACCACTGCATGATTGCCCATGCATGATAATATATGGGATATATGGGAAAGACATGTGGTTAACACATTTAATTTTGGGCTCACGGAACAATACTGTCAACCAGGGACGTAGCTAAGGCCTGATGATTGGGGGGGGGGGGGGTGTAGTGGCTGAAATTCCAACTGGATGGGTTTTGGAGTCAGAAAATTCCGACTGCTGCCTTGTACCCCCCCCCCCCCCCCCGCACTCATCGTCAACGATAAGGTCAGTGTCAGTCAGACACCCCATCTTTCGCGACTGCACTTTTGTTCCGAACTTTTTTCAATACATTTGTACCTTATGGGGCAAAGTTTTTGCTTATGTTGATGGCATTTTTAAACTTCCGTAGATTAGCATTGAGTGTTTTAATTGTATACCATAGAGACAATGTATATCCCAACGTCGTAGCCAGGAATTTGAAAGGGGAAGCACTTTTTGCGATTGATATGGGGGAGGGGTCTAAGATATTAACTGAGATTTTTTTGAACAATTGAAGGTCCTTAGATGCGATCTGGTGCAATTTGTTGCCAGTTTCATCATTATCATATGATATCATATTATCAGCAGATTTTGTTTCCTGTTTGAATTCTTTTACATGTTCTTTTACATAATATATCAGAAAGACAAACATAGTGCTCTTTTACAATTTTTCCAGAAGGATGATTCTTGTTCATTGTCCAATGTCTGGACTTAAATACATTTGACGAACTTAATTGATGGACAGTATAAACTTTCATATTTTGTAAGACAGCCAGATTTGCAGTGGCCTAAAAAAATATCGTTATCTCCGTGTATTAACAGTGTAATAATTATTTATAGGAAGTGCGTATCACGTACGATTGCTAGCTTAGCTTCATAACATGCTGTTCGTGCAACAACTTAGGACGAATCATAGAACGGATGAGAACGAACTTGTCGTCGTCGTTGTGCATACGGTTCGTGACATTCCATCGAGTGAGGTTAGGTAGGCAATATGTATTTTATTACGCAGTGGCCAACTGTAGGTTTGAAATAGGCTATAGGCTAAATTTATCTAATTGCATCTGCCAAACTAAGTAAGTAGTTGAATCAGTAGGCCTGCATGTTATTACGATTATAATCGAGTTAACGGAGTTGACGAGTATTCAAGATCAAAAGAGCACTGACAAAATACCATGCTAAAAAACAGCAGTTTTTAAACATTTTTTTTCGACACCCAAAGGGGGGGGAGCAGTCGCTCCCCTGCTCCCCCTGGCTACGTCCCTGGTATATCCTGAACTTACTTTAAGCTAGCGAACAGGGTCGACCCACCCAATAGCAAAATTAATACATAAATTTTCCGAAATGAAGCTGGCGAACGTTGTATTTTTTTTAGAGTATTCAAAATCATACGAAGTTTTGTATGGTGGAGTATAAGGATCGCGAGATACAATTTCTCAATGTGACGAGGAAAACGTGGTAAATATGACTGATTAAAGGTCAATTTTGATCGAAAATTTTATGTCACTCACAAATTACAAGAACATATGAAAATAAGAGTGCGACAGTCAGAAAAATTAGAGCGCGACAGTCGGAAATTCCGAATTGAAGCTGGCGACAGTCGGAAATTCCGACAGTCGGAAATTCCGACTGTCGCACTCAAATTTTCCAACTATCGTCATTTTTACCAAGATTGGGGGGGGGTGAGACACCCCCTACACCCCCCCTCTAGCGACGTCCCTGCTGTCAACATGTGTGAGGCTGATAGGCTATATTCAGTCTGGGTCACTAACATGTCAGTCCAGGCTTGAGAGTCAAGATGTAGGCCCAAGGTTGCCTGATTTAACATTCGAGTATTGTCGAGGAGTGTAACTCCTTTGAGGTTCGATATCCAAGACCTGAGCTTACTGATCATTCAAGAACATTCTTATGTAAAACGTTGCACAGGGCATTGCCTTATGCCGTAACGTTAGTGTTGAGACTAATAATCAACTGCAGAATTTACCTTTCTTCCTGCAATCTCTGACCGAGTGTGATCCTTTTATTTTAACATCACCTCCTGACATTCTGGTAGAAGGAACTAACCATCACCCCGGTGACAACATGCTATGTGTGCACTTCGTTATAAACTCATTGAAATAGTTTATAATTTTCATAGAGGAAATGGTAAAAACATTAAATGTATCCGGTAATGACTGACGGCTGCTCTATGATATTTGCTTTTAAGGTAATTGCTTTTCTTCTCACACAATTGACTTTGTAAAGTAATTATAATCAAACTTCCCTAGATTCGTTGGCACTCACATCGAACGTTTGAGGTAACATTTGTAATAAATGGAGCCCCGGATATTCTTGTGCCTGCTGGAAGATAAATCAAGCCTGTATTTCTAACATCTGTTCAACACATTTTCACCGACCTTCATCATTCTCACAGGAAAAGCTATTGCAATTTAAAATTTAAAATGACTGTTATTCTAGAAGTATTCATGTGCTAACTATAACATGATGAAGGTTATATAAAAGTGATATATACATCAGAATTATAGCCCATAAGAAGTGCTTGTATCTTGTCAGATGTTTTTATCACTGGAGATATACCCTCTATGTTTATATGGGCGTAGGCCTGACAAGGGGTTCGGGAGCTACAGCCTCGGGGACGGGGTCATGCAATGGGATAAACTTCAGACGAATTCCCCGCGGTTCGTCCTCTTTTGGAGTGTCTTCGATGCCAATTTATGACTATGTTTTGTGACCTTGACTTTGACATTCGATGCTGAATGATCTAGCTATGTTTCGAGTTCATAGGAGGTCGTCAAGTGGAATTAATTATAATTAACTTAATTCAAATAGGGTGGGATTCCCCAGGGGTGGGGATTGATATTCCGGTATGATGGGTACGTACGTATGTTCCGTCGACCAGAACAAACATCTTCGGAGTGCCCCACCCCCTTCCCCACCCCCATCACCGACTTTAGCCAAAAATCATAGGGTCCTTTTCCAGGGGAGGCGCTTTTGAAATTGGACGGGCCAAATTAGTGTAAGCTATATAGGGGATATACGGGGATGGATTTTTGATAAATTAATTCTCTCACTTCCCGTTAGAGGAAGTGGATAACATTTCCCGAGAGTATACTTACGGGTCTCTAGTCTTACCATATAAACCATCTCGGAGCTCCAATACCCCTACCGATGGAACGAATAGAGTTAGTGGTCCTAACGAATGAAATTCACTCTACCAGTAGCTAAGGGCGTCTACTACTCACCCTAAAACAGCAAGCCGAGGAAACAACCCAGTCGAGGTGGTAGGGGTAATCAAAGGGGAACACTCGTCTCCCGTCTCGTACATATACTGTATACAGTACGTAATCATGTCAAAACAGCATGCTGGGCCCATTTTGACAACTTTCCACCCCTCCAAGGTTGGAGCACAGCTTTGCAGGGGTAGCTGAGAGGGTCTATGGTTTATGTTTCATGACATTGTTGGCGTTTCACATGCACCCGACATGAGATAGGCTCCTTCAAATGAGACACATCGTGGCGAAATATGGCACATTTATGAGACATGCATGCCCGAAATCATATGCCAGAGGGAAGGGGACTCGAACTTGAAATTCAGAGTACACCCACCAGAGGGTCTCTACTACTCACTGTGACATCGGTAAGCTGATACAACACCCCAGTCGAGTGTGGGATATCGGGTGACGGGGGGCACCCGTCACTGTCGGACATAAATTGCATCATGGGTGCGCCGGGGGCTGTAGAATTTTGACAAATTCAATCAGAATTATTTGAAAAAAAGCCATCGGGCTCAATTTGGTAGACGGAATGGTCAAAAGTGAAGGGAAAGAGGGCGCCCAGGGTCAAGGTCGAAGGTCAAGACACATCCAGGCACATTCGCTACCGACTGGCAACCACCCCGCACACCCAACATTTATTTTGACTCATTTCGGCAAATGACCTTGACCTTTGACCCGGTCACTCGGGAAACACTTTGGTACCAATATATGTGCCAAAAGGCAACCCCATTAGACCTCGGGAAGTATTTTTTAAATATTTATAAACAAAAAACATCAAGTTCAATATGTACGTCCCTAAATTTCAATGATCTGACCCTAACTTGGACCCGGGTCAATAAGGGAGCCTGGGATAAAATATTGGACACGGGGACAATTAGGGGGAATGCATGAATTAAGGGGAAATGCAGGAGATATAGAATAAAGAATAAATTTATTCCAAAAGTTAAGACTTCAAATAGGAATGGGGGTGGGGAGGGGTGACACAACTATTCCGTACGAAACCCGACTCTCGTCGATCCTACATTATCTGAAAGTAGCAATCTCTATGCCTGGTTCGCTTTAATTATTGACTTGTGGGATATTGCTCTCCCTGTGTCCACGCCGAACTCTTCTTTCTGCCTCAACATAGTAAACAACCCATGATTAATGCGACAACAGCGGCATCAGTTTCTGCGATGTAAACTTTAAACAGGTGCGTTTCTGCACTTCCTAAATCATTGCCCGCACCACCCCGCCCCTACCCCAGAAAAAAATGCTCGGCCCCTTTGACATTTCTGGTACGTGCCGCCACGGTGACAAGATTGTCCCAATGGCCCGACCAGGCCTTTAGTGGCACTGCGCTTTTTAAGGCTGTATGCTGGTACTTATTTTCAACCTTTTTGGAGTCCGGGCATAATTTACTATAGCAATCAATTTGAAAACGTGAATTTATCAATGCAGTCCATTAGGAGCCATAGAGTACGTCTTTTAGCCTTTCAGTTTGAGCAAAAAATCTGTACCATTGTGTGCGAGCAATCGTGTTGATAAAATATCTTCAGTGTGGATCCCGGGCGGCAATCGGCCTTATACTATACAGAAGTTGAAACTACTAAATAACCAATTTTGTAATTGTAACTATTCAAATTATTTTGCAGCCGTCGTGCAGTGAATATATGTCCAATTTGTGCTAGGATTGTACAAAATAGTCAACTTACTTTCAGCTTAAACATATGTCGGGATATCTTGCGCATTGATCTGAAATTAGTTACGAAAAGCCAATATGTTCTTTACGGAGATAAGATTTTGTTGCGGGTGAATCTAAATTTGCCCTGGTACGTGTTGATCACACACTGTAATCGTGTGCGGTCTTGTCATGTCATGTTATCAGAGAGAAAACGTGTTTCCTTCAATAATAATACAGGAATCGTATCCGGATTGAGGAATAACTGCCAAGTAGTCAACAAATACCATATATCTAGGAAGCAGGAGATCGAAAATCCCTCTGAGTAATTCAGGAGGAGTAATATTCCGATATGTGTCTTCACGAGCCGTTTGTTTTGGTTGAGCCTCGCTCAATTTGTCTACGTGAGGGCGTGAGGTGATTCGATCACCTCTTGCGAAAAACACGGAAAGGCTTCCTGTAGGTCATGGTGCGAAACATCATCGTCAATTGGTTACAGTACCCTTTGAACACCCCTGGAACCCTAAGATTAATACTACCACAGTTGAAACCCAAAATTGGGAAGTTGATTATGTCTCACCCTTGGGGACCCTTGACCACCGCCCGTAGGCAATTACCTCATCTTCCTTTTGGATAATTTAGCAGTGATTGACAAGTGCATTTCCCCACTTTTCAGCAAGTGGCTAGCAAGGTGATAGTGCCCCCCCCCCCCCACCAACACCAACTCTCGTTGTTAGTAGCATTGTTTCTATTTGTCACTGCAGTATGAGTAAATGAAATACCTCGAACAAAACGTATGCACATCCCAGTAGACTTGCCCCACATCCTATGGTGTTTTATAACATGTTTAGTGATCAAACCTCAAGCTTCCTCCCTCCCTCCCACCCCTTCCCTCCCACCTCTTCCCTCCCACTCGGTACTGTTGTACTTTTGTTAAACATACATGTGTTGGAAATACACTTCCAGGACTTGCTTCCCTGCTCCAGCAGACTTTCCTTCTAATCGGCCAATTTTGTACATAGCACCAGATATCCATGCCACCGATCCCTCCCCTCTCCAATTTCCTCTCTCTTAATGAGAGCAAATAAATGTTGGGAATGACAAGGCTGTAGAGGGAGTAAAGCAAAAAGACAAAAAGACATCGTCCTCTTTGTGGTACAATTATATTTGACCAAACAATCAACTGTCAAAAAACACAAACATTTGGCTCAGGGTATAAACAAAGAATCACTGACCGAGCTATGATCGTATTCCACACATTGTTATCATGCAAGCTGAAAATAATGTTCTTATACTTACTGCAGAAACATTACTGGCCTGACCTAGAAACATACACATATCATTTATCAGTTTGGTCTGTTAGGTAGAACAATACACTAAAAGCATTCTCTAATTTATGCAAATAATTTGATGCATATTCAAAATATATGCTTCATATTCATCAATTCAGCTCATTGTTTTATTACTAAAGTGGGTCTTCCATAAATTTATTGTAACCTTTTCTGAACTGTGGCATGTTTTTTCTTCTTTTAAGAATTTATATTGTTTAAATTTGACATATTTACAAAGAGGTTGGCACAACTTGTGTGGTTTTTCCTAAACGTATCTACACAAACAAGCCTTATCATGATCTAATATAATTTAATTAATTTTAATGTATTTAATTCGAAAATGTCCTCATAGTTCCTTTAATTACTTAATTAGGGATTTTTTACGACTTTAGATTTTTTTTTTGGCCAGTCACTCAGAGAGAGTTAGTTGAATCATGAACAATGTTAAAATTTAAAAAGCTAAATATTAGCCGTTTGAAAAAATCAAGGCAATATTATCCGCAAAATAATTTGGTTTCGCACTGTTTATTTATTTACCATGATATTAAGCCTCCCAATAGCCATTCACATTAAAGCGAGTTTTGATTAGAGTTTTAATCAAAGCCAGCTTTTAATTAATGAGAAATGGAAAGCATGTTTATCTCAGTCTCTGTAAGTAATATTTGAGTGAAATGGTTGGACTAAGGGGGAAGTCCACGTAAAAATGAAAATCATAAATGTTATGTAGCCTTTTTAGTCGACCACAAAGCCTCCATGATCTAACATGTTTATTTTTGAATGGAAGAAGTGTTTGTATCCGGAAGTTAATTAAAGTCTTATCAAGGTATTACTGCACCCTAAATCAGTACTACTGACAGCCTCTTAATCTTGAATTATACAACAAACAAAAATGAATGGTAAACACTTGACGTAAACATCCCACATTGTGACATTGCCATGGTCAGACTTATATTCCAACATGTTTTGTTATATATATATACAGAGATGTGCTCACACTGGGCGGCACCAGGCGGCTGCGCCCAGCAGTTCTGAATGCCGCCCAGCACAAACAGTATTTTAAACATTTCCGCCCGGCAATTTTTTGATGATAAATTTAACGAATTTTACCATAACCAAAATCTGGGAGAATACATGGCACAGAATAGGAAAAAATAGCACCACCTAAGCATACTTCATGTGCAAAATTTGTCCAGTGGGGAGGGGGTACCCCACCCATGAGATCCCTCTCCCAGGGTGTGGATCACATTACCATACAAACTGCCCGGCACTCAAATATTCCTGAGCACATCCCTGTATATATATATATTTTTATACATATATATTTTATTTTAAATCGTGATAGGTGTGCATTCTGGAGCAACAACTGACTACCTTATAAAGTTAACTTGGAAATATGTGACGGGTGTGTATTGACCCATAAAACCTGCTTGTAATTTTATTTTCAGGTTTGTATATTGGTTTTTTTTTGGTTTTTAACTTTCACAGAGTCATTTGTGTAGCTTTTACAGTGGATCAATGGATTATGATTGTTTTGACATCTTTTCAAGGTCATCAGAATAATTCAAGTTTATAAATTGATTTTCTCTAACTAGGCCATTTGGCTATTGGTGTTTCTTGTTGTATACATACATGTATCCATGTTGGATTTGAGATGAAATGAGCGTAAAAATAAAAAAAATCACAATAGTCACAAAGAAAGCAAAACTGTGCATTATAAAATTCTCTCCTGTCCACCCCCTCCCTCCTCTCTCCACCCCACCGCATAGAAAATAAATATTAAAAAAAAACGAGCCCTTCTCTGCTAAATTGCCAGATGAAAAAGCACAAAACATTATCCATTTTTCTGCTTAAATAGCTATTTATAGGTTATTTTCTAACGACAAATTCATATTTACAATTTATTCTCACAAACCCATTTTTTTTTTTGTTATAATTTTCCATAAACATTTAATTCAATCCACGAATGAAAAATAATAAAAAATCAACAAAAATGCTATTGAGCCATAAAACGAATCAGCACAGAATAAAAAGAGAGAGAGAGAGAGAGAGAGAAGAAAAGAAAAATACAGGAAAGAAAATTCATTATCGTGAAAGAAACTATTACATAATGCTGTTTAAAAGTCATCCATTGCACACAAGATCATATTAATAATAAATAAAGGAAAAAAAGGATAAAGAAGTAGTCACAATTTATTATTTATAGTTGAATCACAATTTAAGAAAGAATTCCTGTACAAAGACACAAAATTTATCTTATCAGACAGTTGAATGAACACGATACAGAATCAGAAGCCATTTCTAAGATTGCAATCTATAGATTGAAAACAAAAATTCAACTCTCTTCTCCCTATTCACCTCCCCCCCCCTTTTTTTGTTTTTAACAATAGCACAGCAAGATGTATTTGTCACTGTTGGCTTTCAATGCCCAGAAGTTATGGAAATATTTACATAAATCAGGCTCAATTTGAAATGATTCTTCTAGGAGAGAGGTTGCAGGTCTTCTTTTAATAAAGAATTTACTCAAGAAGTAAAGACAAGGACATGAAGGGACAAGTCACATTTTCCATTAAAATTGATTGATTTGATTGATTTTTAAGACATGGATTTGATCAGATTTGTTGATGACCAAGACCTCCCAATACAGTCAAACTTTTACCAATTGCAATACCAGATTTTCCCAATTCTTTCCCTCTGTCCTTTGCCTCTGAAGAAACAGAATCAAATCCTCAAGCTGTGTTAATGTTAAACATTCTGACTAGCTAAGTTAACATTAGCTAAACATGTTTCTTCTAGTAAAAGGATTACATATTTTGACATACATTTTGCTGGATTTCTGTTGCATTGCATGAACCCTAATTGATAGAAGCCCAAAAATTTGCAAAAGTTATTACTCTTTTTTGTGTGGTTTCAAAACAAATTTGAAAACCTCCATACAGATTCGAGGCAATCTGAACAGATATAAGAATTTATGCTTGGTTTAATTCCACGGGTAAAATACTTCTGTGATCCTGATTTAGTACAAAACAGCCTTCGATGCTGTTTTTGAATCTTAGAGGGCGAGGGGAGGGTACAATCACCTCCGACTAAGTGGCTCAAAACTGTTCCATTTGCAGATCATAATCAGAGGTGGCACTTTCTCTGTCGTCAAATTTTGTTTGGGGATCCGGGAGAGGAGGGGAGGGGATCTGGGATTGACCCAACCGTCAGATACCATCTATTTATGGTGGATTGTTTGAAATGCGGCTACATTCTTCTCATCTATCAGTAACGTGCAAGTATAGTACTCCCACCTCGTTGCAACGTCGCTCAGGTTCCTGGAAATACATCAGTTGACAGAGGAAGAGGAAAGTGGAGGAAGGGTGGGGGAAGGGTGGGGCAAGGGTGGGGGGTGGTATCGTACAGTAGGAGGAGGTGGATGTAGCCTGGCTGAGTGTGACTTGGGTACAACCTTACTTCTTCTTGGATGACATCATGCTACTGCAGGGGGGAAAAAAAGGATAAATATATTATTAGCAGCAAATGAGCGAGAGTTGTATTACAGAACAAACAGACAGACAGACAGACATGACCAACCTGAGAAATACAAAACTAGGTTCAAGTTTCCGCATTGGTAAATGTTTTAATAAGCTGTGTTTATGCAACATATGTAACAATTTAGGGGAAAAGGAATTTTGCCATGGCACCCACACCCCCCCCCCCCCCACCAAAGACAATCCTTGGACAAATCTCTTTGCCATATAGGTTAGAGGAAGTCATGGTAATGTACTGGTTGCTTACCAGAGATGGCTTAGAAAGGCAAGGACGATGGCTTTACGCTTAATTTGAGTTGAAAGGAGCAGAAAGGGTACAAATCAGTACTTCTGAAAATGATTAGCACCATAAAACTTTCTTGTGTTTCTATGGGTAGTCTGTTGGGGGGGGGGGGTGGTATTTCAGTTTTGTTTACCTGATATATACTTTGGGCTTGGTAGTTCATTCTTTTCAAGTCATCGACGATAAGCACTGAAAATTTAATAAGAATAATCAAATTTGCCAAAATATTAAGTATTTTAGAAAACACATTCACCAAATTTGACCCCTGGTGACCACAAATGACTTTGACCTCCACACAAAACAATAGGCTTCTTGTACTCAATGCGGTTCTTTTACACACTAAATATGAAAGTTTTCTGACCTTCCCTTCTTGAGATATCGTGTTTACAAGCTGGGCGTCACAAACGCACTCACACACATGCATACACACACATACATACACCATCATGAATGCATAGGTTACGATTATCATCGAAACCAAAAACGACCCCATTACTGACAAGAAACAATGTTACATGGAGCGGGTGTTATTGTGGGAAATGGAGCGGGGGTTATTGGGGGGAATGTAGTGGTGGGTTATTGCTAGTGGAAGAATCCCTTTCCCACTACCAAAGGAATTTCCTTTCTTTACCTGAGCAGATCGATAGGCAGTGGGAAGATAATGGTAGAGTTCTTTTCTGCTGATATGGTGTTGAGAGTTTGAAGGTAGCGGAGCTGTAGTGCGGTGGGTGACTCAGAGATTGTATCTGCTGCCTCCTTCAGTGCTCGTGATGCGTTGTTCTCACCCTGAGCTGCGATAACCTGTCGATGGAACATGGCATATTTAAATAGCATTATGACAAAAAAAGAGGACAGAACCCAAATAGGCTTAAATGTTAATGTAAATACAGTGTTCTACCCTGAGCTGCGATGACCTGTTGATGAGACATGGCATATTTAAATAGCATTATGACCAAATAGAGTACAGAACAAAACATATTCTTTGAACTTCATATCAGAACATCATTGGATGAATTTCCACACCATTTCTCCTCATGTCAATTTGTGGACAGGAAAATGTTTCCCTATTGAGTTATGTGTTGCTTATCTGAGGAACCGACCTATGCATTTGTCTGTTTGTTAGAATAAGTAGTCCAGCCACTTTCACTGATGAGCCTCAGATGTTGAAAGTGACATAAAGTTTCTCAAGATATACAGTCCTCTATACCGGTTCTGTAACATGGCATCCTTTAGGATTTAGTTTGCCTTTTAATAGCAAATTTTATGTTCCGTCAACAATTTTGATCCAACTCTCACACCTCCCAAGATTTTTTTTTTCAGAATCACATGTAAACAAGCTGCAAGACAAAGCGAGATGGACCTTTCTCGGCAGCATCATCTATCAAAACGTGGCGTTTAATGGCCTGAATTCCACTCCGTTTCTGACAGTCACAGCCGAACATGCATGCATAGAAACAATACCTATAATATGACGTACTGTCTCGGTCCTTGGCATATTATTGTCTTTACCTTAGCACGAGCCTCCCTAGCGGCCTCGGCCTCAGCGGCCATCGCTCTCTGAAGCTGAACAGGCAGCCTGACATCCTTCCTGCATTTGATAATCAAGGACAACGAAGATGTCAATAGAGGTACTTCAGGTAATAATCATGCTGTTTTCATTCAAGAAAATGATTAATATAAAATTAGGATTGAAAGAAGACATTAAAATGGTCTCGTAAAATTAGGCCATAAATGATACTCTTTAAATGACTTTAAGGTGCAGATTGTTTTGATGCATGGTAATAATTATATCTAAAATCCAGCTGAAAATGCATGCATTTCTATAATACGATACGAGATGTTAAAGAAGGCATGGGGGGAGGGGGGGGGGGTGGGGTGAGGAGTGGATGGGTTGGGGGAAGGATGTCAATAAAGTTACTTCAGCTAATAGTTATGCTGTTTTCATTCAAGAAAATGATTAATATAAAATTAGGATTGAAAGAAGAAATTAAAATGGTCTCGTAAAATTAGGCCATAAATCATAATCTTCAAATGAATTTAAGGTGCAGAGTGTGTTTTGATGCATGGTAATAATTATATCTAAAATCCAGCTGAAAATGCATGCATTTCTATAATACGATACGAGATGGAAAAGAAGGCATGGGTAGGGGAGGGGGGCAGTGAGGAGTGAATGGGTGGTGGAAGGATGCATTTTCTGAAGCAGTACTTCTCAGCAATAAGATAGATTGTCTGTAGCTTTTACCAAATCTCTCAGTTTTTAAGATTGTATTCGCAGTTATAGCATTTCATTTACAGGTGACGTAACCGTAACACTCTCCCAACTATATTTTCCTCTGTAATCTTAAGCATCATTCAAAATCCTTTCTCTTTACTACATTTACTAAAAACAAATCTGCATTACTTTAAAAAAATGCATATATGTACAAGAGGTTTGGTAGCAAGGATTAAAAAACACTATTAACAGTTCTGTCTGTTACGACATCTCCAAAGGAATTAGTATGTTTAGAAACTATTGCGATGTGACATTCAGACCAACTAAAGCCAACCTATTACCTCAAAAGCGAGATCACCTTCAATTCTCGTCCTTCATATTAGTAACTTTATTCTACTTACACCTCCACACGTTCCACTTTGATACCCCATGGGTCCGTCGCCTCATCCAGACTTGACTGCAAGAAATGAAAATGAAAATGTTTGGGTTTACAAAAAATAAACTTTTTGATCATTAAAGTAAATTTAAAATAATGCTGTTGCTTAGGATTAACTTTATCTGATGTATTTGAAGTTCAAGAAATGTAACTAACTTATTATGATTGATACATGCTAAAACATGAATCCTCAATAAATATAATTTTTTTCTGATCCAGAACGAATACCAAGTTTATTGATCTTTTACGCTTTTTCCCACATCATTTATTCTATTGTAAGGGAATTTAATTATAATAACCCATTAGTTCTCCATTTTTAATTTTTCATAGTTTGAACTATTGCGAAGGTTGTCTTATGAGGGGAGGGAATGGGGTGGGAAGGGGCAACTGGGGTTGCCTGGATAACATTCACCCTCTGAAGAAACACAAACAAGTGAATATAAGTTTGGATCAGTTTGGCAGAATTAGTATGAATGTATCATTAGTCCATAATAAGACATTCATGACTTTAACTGCTCAATTGTCCTTCAGAAGAATTGCTATACAATTTCATGATCACAATGGGGAGAAAAAGCATACTTCCCATTAATTTCTAAAACTTTGGATAATTAAGTGAACACAGCTTTCATGTGGACAAGCAGCTTCCTGTAAAAAACAGTCCTCTGGTACAATTTCCAACCTCTCGTTTGACATGGTGTTTTATTATACAAACCTCCATTATTTTTTTTATTTTTTTGGGGGGGGGGAGATGATTAGTGTAGGGGTTACAGAGTTAATCCCACAACCATTAGGTACCTGGTTCAAAATACCACCAGAAACCAGCTTCTCTTTGACCTGTTTCAAAATTGTTGAGTCTTCAGTGGATTTGGCCAATATTTCTTGTTAAAACTTGTGAATTGGGAGTTTTGTTCTGTTCTTCAAATGGTTTTGAACAAACTCCTTTCATCGCTATGGCTGCACTGAAGTGATGATGACTGGGGTGCCTTCAGTGACCCCCATATTTGAGAAAGTGGTCAGATGTCGAGGTACACTAGCGTCCCTCGGATGGTGACGTCATGAGAGCTCCTGCTATTGTTCTAACCTTAAGCCAATACTTAAAACTAAACTAAACCATTAGCATATCTACTCTTCCATTACCTGCATATACTGGCTGATGCCCTCACGATCGGATAAGATCTCAGCAAGGTTCTTGGTACCCAGAACGTTCCTCAGGGTAGTTTGGGCCAGGAGTCTGGTCGACCCATTAGCGTCCTCCACATTTGCTATTGAAATAGTGGCATTGTTGACTCTGTAGTACACTACGGCATCCACAGACACTGTCACACTGTCCTTGGTCAAAATCTGTCATTTCAGAGATTTTGGAATTAAGAAAATGTGAGAATTTGCACACTTTAAATATGTACCAATCCCTTTTACAGAAATATGGTCATGTACATAAATCATAAAACATTTACGAAACAGTCGGAAATATCATCTTGTTTCATATTTCTATATCAATCTGGAAAATTGGTTTCAAATGGCATCGAATATGCAAGCAAGGCTAACATTGTCACTTTTCATCATCAATGTTTCGATACTAAAACTGTTTTTTTTTTTTTCAAAATTTCTTTCGCCATCATTCCTTGATTCCATTTCAGTTCAAAATATTGATACCATCAATTTCAGATATTTTTCCAACTTAAAAAGGTTTCATCAATCCTCCTTCCAAAAAATTTCAAGGCTTATATTACAGATCAAAACACATGCCCTTCGAATATATATTTTGAGTACTTTACTTTTAGCACTGCTGCACATATGAGTTATTTTCAATGCTGCTCAGTAAAGTATTTTTTACACAAATCTAAACGACGAGTTTGCGATTTGTAAAAAAAAAAATTCCTCCCTTTAGAACATACATAATATCTGGATAAATATGCTGATTAAAACTCCCAAGATGGCTTAATTAGGATTAAAATTTCAAAACGATTATTACAGCTCCTATGAATCTTTTCCCTTCCATGTTTAGTCCTTTTTTTTCTCTCTCTCTCTCTGAAATTCATCCAAGGTTCAGCCTTCCTCACAACTCGTTAAGTTCTTCCAAACTTCACAAAAACAGCAGACAAACTACCTCGGTGCCTTTTGGTTTCAACTTCATCAAAGCAGCTTTTCAAAATTCATCCGAGTTTATAGTTTTGATTGAGAAAGTGTCTAGGGAATTCACCAAAATGCCACAGTATTCTTTATTATAAGAATGATTGGCGCATGCAATCGAGCTACCTCGAAAAAAAGAGAAACCTTATGAATAAATGATTTACCAAAAAAAAAAAAAAAAAAAAAAAAATACAAATAAAAATAATAGGGAGAAATTACTTACCCTCTGATATGGGGAGACTAGAGTAGAGAGCAATTTGGATCATATCGTTACCACTGACAATACTCATAACAAGAGAGGATGGGAGGTGTGGGGGAAAGAGGATGGAAGGGAGAGGAGAATACTCTAATTCTGGTGACTACAGTATTGATTGTGCAGGATTAGTCGGGTAAAATTAATGATTTTTAAAGACACTTTACCGACACTGGGGTACATAAATACATCCAACCATTTTGGTTGCATGGATTCAATTTTGTCTACTATAATGATTTTTCAAAGCAATATGAGAAGCCATTTTGGTACCAATTTCTCATGTTTATTCGATCAATTTTATTTTTAAATGAACTCTTATACTTTTTCTCCCAATTAAAATGGATATATAAATGTACCCAGTTTAGGCTAAAAAAAAATTATCAAAAAAAAAAAGAAAAAAAGGAAAAATTGTACAAGGAATATGTGGTGTGCAGGAATATTCATAGACGAAACTAAGAAAGTACACGACATGACACAACAAAAGAATTACCACTTTAATTTGACATGAACCCTGAAAACCATGTTCATAATTGATGACTTTCAAATTCGGGAGAATAAAATGCAAGGGGGATATACGGGTGTCAAATGTAATCGAATTAATTGTCGTTGGGAATGGGGAACTTGTTTTGGTAAAAAGGTTGGACAAAAACTTTCACTATAACTGAGGTCGCCACTTGTTTAATTAAAGTTAAAATACATGACAAGCAGATTTAATTTCTGTTCTAAACAGATGATTTCAAGACTGTTCTGTACTTCTTTAGTGGAGTGAACTCGAGAATTTCCATCATTGGCATCAATCCCGTACAATTCGGATTTAGTATGGAAGCTCTAGTATACCAAATGTGCACTCTGTCGCCAATTGACATGTTTGGATAAACATTTATGCTTTAATACACATCTGATGCAGGGATGTCAAAGATAATTCACCTGCGGATAAGATATGTCACTCTCGTCAAAAACTGTCACACGATCACATGACTCATGGAGAATATCGCCAGCTCTCGGGTGGTAGGTAAAATCCTTCTCTCGACGCTACCTACTGTAGCAATGACAATATGACCAGTGCCAAAGTATGGTGTTCAGCCATTAATTGCAATAATTCAGGTATAAACCCATCGATTCTCAAAAGACAAATGGGTAATTCATGTAATGGAATATTGTTATCATGTATAAACAAAGTTAATTTAAAAGAGAAAAGAGATGTAAGAGGGTAGGCCTGTACAGGCTGTAGACTCTGTAGGCGAGACCCACACACCATTAGCCTATGCCCTAGCTATCTAGGATGGCCAGGCTATAAATCATGTCTTGAACGTTAATCATATTTGTTGACCTTAGCTATCATAGATTCTTGCTGAACCTAAGTAATATTGCAGCAAAAGTTTCAAAATCTAGCCTACCTATATCCAATGACATAAGACTAGAGAAACAGTGGCCTAAGGGGCCTAGCTAGTCCTAATCCTATTGCACAAGTTAGTCCTAGTCCAAGAATGGAATCCTCTTGAGTTAAACCTATATAGGATAGGCTAGGGGCATAAACATTGTAATTACGGGGTGCATGGAATTAGATGGATGAAGTAACAAGCCTAGCAATGTAGCATATTTGGGTCCAATACAGCATACTTTTAACAGCTAAGTTGCAGCATGTATAGGCTAGCTAGGAAAATGAACATTGTATTAAAATAAATAAATATTTAGCTTACTGAAGTTGAAAACTACAATGTACACATCATGTATTGTTGCAGGATCTCCGCCTATCATGACACCAATGCTTTTAGTTTCAATTCCCCAAAAGTTTTTCTTTTGGGGTCTAGGCTTCTATATACAAATATTGCATCAAGTAAACAAAATGTCTCCTTTAGGTCTATAGGTGTGCACTGCGGGCCCAGTTTTCAAGACATGCGGAACGCTCCGCATACTGTACACAAAACTCAGATTTTGGGGCATTGACTGTTCCAACTGACAAATTCACAAGTTTCAATATGATATGTGAGGATGTGTTTGTGAAATATTTTAACGCTTTTTCCACGTTAAAAACATTGCAACAAAGTTCATGTGCAGAATGACTGCTACTACCAAAGCAAGGAAGGTACTACTCAATCTTTGCAGTGTCGAGAGGGAACAGGATCTTGTATGCTTTTTTGTCAAGTTCCGTTTACATCATGCAGTCATTTTTTTAACGAAGGACTGCTTGATACAGTCACTGATAAATTTTTTAGGATATCTCATGTGTGAATGATGGTCAAAGAGCTTATCATGCACACAGGCCTATTGAGGTATGTTTTCATAATTAGCTTGTACTTTAAATCTGAATTGCTTCAGTTAAACTTATTGGATCCATTCTCAGTTAATTCATGTTATTGTATCACAAAGTTGTTGAAGCAGTGGGCTAAATGTATACATATGTTATATACAGGAATAGATTATTCAAGAAAATTGTAACCAGCAACCAATGTATGTAAAAATTCAGGGCCTATATGTACGTATACTGTTTTTAACATGAAAGGGGAATTTATTGTACTGCTGGTGAAGATCTCTGCTGTTTCAGTTTTTATTTCTTATTGTTTATGAAATATTCAGTCAACTGAAAATATTGAATCACCTTTTCCATTCTTAGTTTCATAATAAATTTACAAACAGCAGGTCAGTAATATCTGAATACCCAGCAATACTATTCGAGACATCTCAAGCATCTAATTACTGAATTGTCTGATAACATTCTTACATAAATAAAAAAGAAGATATGTACTGTGTTTAATCTTATTTTTATATTTATTTCGGAAACTAAAATATGAAGAAGTTCATTCATTGTGGAGACAATTTTCTTACTTGCAGACTGAAGGCAAACGAATGACAGTAGTTAACAGGCTCGAATCTGTGCTATAATGGACAACAAACTAATACTTTCTGCTGGATAATTTAGTCAGGGAGCTGCTACTAAGAGTAGCAGCTCCCTGATTTAGTGATTTGTGAAATAAGCTGTGATAAATAAATCTATTTAAAACCAGAATATATATATGGATTTTTGTCTATATTTTTGGTTATTTTAGTTTCACATATCCTATCAAAAGTGTGAAATCATGCAATTACTGTACTAAATCTTGAGCATTTGCTGCTCAAGCATGAGAAACCGCATCACTATTAAATTCATATCTTTATGACTGCCTCCGAACATAAAGAATGCAAACCTCCCATTATTTATGAGCAAGAATAACCCGAGACTGTTCTCTCATAATGGCAATACCAGCGCCGTTGGAAAAAGGAGATACGGAGTGATTGGGTATCCATGATTTCATGACTCTACCTATCAACACACATATCGTTGCACTGTCTCTTCTAGTTAGTTTACCTACCAACTGAATGCGGGCGCTATTCCCCATGTATAACGTGACTCTCGTTTAAGCGTTACAGCCAAACACACAGTCTATCAACAGAGTGACGTATCTTTCCGAAGGTGGAATATCTTTGAGGGATGTGCTCACGCTGGGCGGCTGAGCCCGGCAGTTCTGAATGCCGCCCAGCACAACCAGTATTTTAAACATTTCCGTCCGGTCCTTGTTTTGATGATTAATTTAACCAATTTTACCATTACCAGAATATGGGTGAATACTTGGCACAGCAGTTAGTACCAGAATAGGAAAAAGACTGCACCATTTGCCATCCAAGCATACTTCATTTGCAAGAAGGGCACCCCCACCCCTGAGACCCCCTCCCCAAGGACGTGGAAGACACTACCTCTCAAATCCGCCCAGCACTAAGATATTCCTGAGCACATCCCTGCTGATGTACATAGAAGTTTGAAAAGATCTGTAACCATGACTACTGTGAAGTGACTGTTTCATTGGTTATGCTGTGAGACTGTAGTGTTATAACTGTATGACTTAATACAGTATGTTGCACAGAGAAATGCTTCTATATGGCTGATCAAGATATGAATGGTATTTGAGAAAGGGGAGTGGGGGGAGGGGGGATTTATGTGAGGAGTGGATTGGAAAGCAAAGGACGACAAAGGTACACTAGGAAATATCGAAAGCCAAAAAAAAAAATTTAAATTTAAAAAAAATATAAAAAAAGACTGAGAATTTAATTATATTAATAAGATCACATTTAAATACTTTCCATAAATGGGAAAGTACGACTCTTGTCAGGATTGTGGTTACAGTACGAAAAAAAGAAAGAATGTGGACGCATACCGAGGTCACAGCACAGAATGGTTACAGTATGGGAAAGAGAATGTCACAGTATACTGTGGTTACAGTAAAGAATGGTTACAGTTTATAATAATACTATTAATGTATACTGACCTCACACATCAAAGGAGACAGAACACGGGTCAACTTTGAATAGTGTCAATGTATACTCTGGTGACAGTATGAACACTGAATACTGAGGAATACTTTGGTTACAGTATGAAAATGGTTATAGAATATAAAAAAAAAAGAATATTAATGAATACTGACCTCTTGAGGGGGTACATCAAAGGAGACAGTACGCAAGTCAACTTTGGTGTAACTCTCAATACAGGGCAACACAAAGAAGATACCTGCAACACAAAGGCAAGAGATTCAAACATGAATCGCGAACGAGGGAGCGCTGTAATGCAAACACAATTCTTTTTTCCCCCCTTTTTTGTTGTTTTTTGTTGTAAACATTTTGTAATTTTATTTCAAGAAGTACTAGAGATCTTTTTAAAGGAAGAAAGATCCAAGACTTTTATAACACTGTTCCTACACAAATGATCATTTTATAAATATCAGATCTTCTCTATACAAAAAAATATACTTGGGACATTTCTGACGAATACAAAAGACAATTTTGTTTTGAAAGATCAGAATTTGAAAGCAGTGTTCCCACTGGTTTTGGGGAAGCTAGAGAGAATGAGCAATAGATGTGTGCTGGGTGGGGGTGGGGATGTGGGTAGGAAATTGAATCACTTTGTCCTATATTGCTGCCACAGGTACCATACTTTGTTATATCATCTCTTAACAACTCTCGGATCAGCTTTGGATGTACAAATTCATGGCAAGCAAGAAACGATGCACAGATTTCAATCTTTTTATTTCGTTCTTTCACCCAAAGATGTAGAAAGAAGGACGAGACACTGATTGGAGAAGAACGCCGAGGTGCGGTGCCGATACTGACTACTAACAGAGCTGTAACCATGGCAACCGATGACGGCACTCTTGACACAACAGCTAGTATATATATATATATTGTATAAACCCATACCAACGAAATATTTGACGCAACTTTCATGAATCACCAATTCCCAGCGATGATATTAAAATATCAAATACAGAAGTGTATGACAAAAAGGAAAAAACCCTTAATGACTGTTTAAAGTCTGATTGTGTTCTTGTAAACAAGCATTGTAAACAAGCATTGTAAACAAGGAGCCACCTGTTAGCAGCTCCCTTGACTAACCATGCAACTTAGGAAATAATTTAATGTTTGCATAGCAGTTTTATAATGCTCTGAATAATGTCTCTTATAATATACTATCAATCCTCCTCCGTACAAAAAACAGCAGCTATACATCTTTGAAATTGCATAGTAGTTTGACGGTTAGGCGATGCGATACTGGTTCAATTATTCCTTTCAAACACACATCCTGCAGTTTTATTTGATAATCATAAATGATTCAGATTGTACTGTCTGGCATTAATTATTAATATAGTCTGGAATAGTTTTGTTGTATCATTTTCTCATGCTTCGCAAACAACAACACAATAGCCTATACCCAAACGGTGATGACTGCATGGTTGCCTGGGTAACGGTCATAGCTCCTTGTTTATCACAGAATTTATTAAATGACATAAATGTATTAAATACGAAACAAATCAGGTTATTCTACTGGAAAATATCTTGTTCTGGTGTAAACCGGATTTCGGTGGAGGGTAGGATATACAATTTCATTGTAAATAGCACCAAAACTAAACAAAAGCCATACTCAAATTTCTCATATCTAAATGATATATCGTACAATATATTAAAACAATTACCCACAAAATTTGAAATCTAGGTGAGAATAATGGCAAACAGATTTTGAAATTATTCTGAATGGCATCATGATTATTTTGCTAATATGGTCTAACAGGGATTTTCTGGGGCCCAAAATGAGAGAACTCAGTAAATTTTACATTATCTGCAGGTGTTAGCAATGCTTCAAGCAAACTAGTATCATTTCATGCAGCTTTGTGAATTGACGTTGCTAAATTATTTTGATGCAATATCAATGCCATAATAACTGCAGCTAACTAAACAAAGTCAATAACTAAGTGTAGGAGGCTTTCTTAGTTCAATCAATTGTAACCTTTTTTAATACAAGATATTGGTAGGTTTGGTCAACTTATCTTTTCTAAAGACTCTCCTTCCCCTCTCTCACCCCCCCCCCCCACCATCTTTCTCTCTCAAACTATTCATTTTGTTAATCTCTGGATTGTTATTGAAATGTCACATGTAAATGTCTCTTATACCTCACTGAGGTGATGTGGAGAAAATAAACTGAAACTGTTAATCAGATATTGATGAATCAACCAAAAAAGCTGCAATTAAACTATTAGTATTAAGCATTTTGTAAAATTTCATCTCAAAAAGTTCCTTATTTTAAACAAGACATCGATCGGAATGTTTGGTCAAATTATCCAGATATTGATGAATCAATTAAAAAAAAAGCTGCTATTAATTATTTAAATTTCATTTCAAAAGTTCTGATAGATGAATTAGAGCCATAAACAAAAATTGACCAGTTAACCACCACGTGGCGGTGCAAGAATTAACCAATCACAGCGTGGCGGTGTAAGAATTAACCAACCATCGCATGGCTGTGGAAGTTACAACTGCAAAGGCCATATATCTTCAACAATAATCATTGATCTGACTTTATGGTGCAGGCTGCACCTTTCATAATAAACCAATGACACCACCCACTCCAGAGGTCGGTGTTGGACAGATCTATACTACCTGCTTACAATGAAGAACCCAGTCTGGCGAAATTTATAAAAACCTCTGGGATTGAATCGCTCCCCATTGGGACTGAAAAAGCAAATAGATAACATCATACACACCGAGACAACCGACGGAACGGTATCGATCATGGAGCGAATGACACCGATGTTAAAATACATTTATCTTTCCCATCTTCGTATTATTCCATTCAATATTTCCCCATCGATGAAGATATTTCTCTCGCTTCAGATTGGATGATTTGATTAAGAGAAATGTCAACTATCTTCTTTCGCGATTGACAAATTCCTCGTCTTCTGCTTCTTCTTCATCTTCTTGTTTTTTCTGGTTCAACCTGATCTAGGCTAACTGATTCAGTACTCCATCTGTCATTTGGTGACTGTATATATATGTTATCCATGTCATTATCTGTGAAGCTCTGATGTTTTTTGTATACATCAATCTCATATATATATATATGTATATATACATATATATATATGTATATATATGATATATACATATATGTACATATATATATATATATATATATATTGGCAATTTACAACATTTTGCCATTCATCAAGTTCAAATTGCACACCTGATAAATCCCTGGAAATTTCATTGTTAATTGCAAACTTTGACTGACATTAAATGCACATTTTTAACTTGAACTTGATTTTCTGTAGAATACATTGTTGGAAATAACAGCATCATTTAAGTCGTATTATAGGGCTCCGTGAATGATGAAAATATGAGCATATTTTTTAAGTTGATACACATCAAATACAAGTTAATTGAAGACTATTCTTGCTATATAAACTGTTTTCTCTGTAAATCCATATGACTGAAGAATACTTGCTAAATTATTCCATATTGTACTTTTATCAATGGTTTGATGATTTATAGCTGATATGTACCTGAAGTTACATGACATAACTGATATTATAGCCCAAAAGTTCATTAACACACCAGTGGGTAGAATCAAAGACTATAGTTGTCGTAAATTACTGTGCTTTAAAGCCATGGCCTACTGTAAGAGCACGGTTGCTTGCAGAATACTAAATATCAGTATGATTTAATAAAACAGACTTGATATAAATAACTGCATATCTTAAAATACATATCTACAGTAAATTCGCTATTGATAACATTACCACAGCTAGACTTTAGATACACCACCAAGCTATGATTGAATTATGATAGAATGATTGTTCTTGCCATCACTGAATACCTCCTCAAAATGAAGTAAAATCAATTCTAAGGCATAGAAAAAACTTGAAGCAATTCACTCGTTGTTTTATCTTCAGCTATTTGCATACGATTGAGTCCCCAAAGTCCACAAGCCTGCGGTTCAGTGAATCAAATGTCAAGAAGTTTCCTCTGTATTGTATAAATTATTTGTGGACGTATGCAAATAAAAAAATCTCAAAATAGGTGTCATTTTGTAAAGTAGGCGATATGGAGGTGGTCTGTAACCCTTCTACGATCTGCTCAATCTCTGCTTGTGAGTTTATAAGGAGAAATAAACCTACAAATATTTTGTATAGACAAGGGAAATATGCATCAACCCTTCTTACACACTGCAGTTCAAATTGTTTTATTTACTTTTTCACTTGTTCTTTTATTTTATCTTCAGCTATTTGCATACCATTGAGTCCCCAAAGTCCACAAGCCTGCAGTACAGTGGATCAAACGTCAGGAAGTTTCCTATGTATTGTATAAATTATTTGTGGACGTATGTAAATAGAAATATTTCATATATGTGTCATTTTGTGAAGTAGGGGATATAGTAGAAGAAGTAGGAGAAAAAACCCACAAATGTTTGTATAGACAAGGGGAAATATGCATCATTGTTTTATGTACGTTTTCTTTATTAAATTAACTGAAAGTAAATATTGATGGGATAATTAGTTCAACGATAAGAAGTTAAAAAAACCGCCTCTTCTTCGTTCTAGGAACGCTGGAGCAAGGGCGCTGAGGTTTTGAGGAGACAGGTAAGCAAATAAATAATAATAATAATAATAATTAATATTAATATAGCGCATAATCAGCAAAGCTGCTCAAAGTGCTTTACAAATGTAAAACCTAAAAACAAATAGTAACAAAAACCTAAATATTAAATATATAGAACCAATAAGGCATACAATGTAAAAGCCTATTTTAAGCAACAATATAAAAAACACCCGTACTAAACGATAATAAAAGAACATATATATAAAAAATAAAACCTGAATGCAAATGAATGTCAATATCTGACCAATCAGAAAGCTGCGGTTTCTGTTGCCTTAGCTACCGTCTGGTATAATATATATTGCTTTTTAAGAAAATACCAGCTATCCAATGAAAATTACAAACCTAACACAGAATTTAAATAGCTTTCAAGCTACCGTACATAATGAACTTATTATTCTCTGATAAATAACACTCTCTCTTTTAAAGGAGAGAATCAAATCCCAACCAATCATCATCATGATCGATCTATGTGATAGAGATACAGGAAATGAACAACTTCCCAACACAGTGACGGAAATCTGATTCCATTTTGGGAGATATAAATTGTTTTAATAATGTTCCTTTCATACAAAACATGGAATGACTTGAACAAGTCTAATAAAATAATAATAATCAGGAAAATTACTTTTTACAACGCTGAAGCGACCACATATGTCTGAGAAGCCCCACAAGGGCTGTTGGATTAGAACTGTCACGTCGGTTGGCTTCAATTTCAAATTTGGAATCTTTTCGATTCAGAAAGTCATTTCAGATGGGAAAACCATAGTTTGCTTTCGGTTGAGAAATCCACCTTACTATGACCCGGCCGGGGATTGAACCCCTGAAACCTCCCGATTGCTAAGCCTCATTGCTTCAAATGCCTTTATCCACTCGGCCACAGCACTGTTTTTAATAACTTTACTGATTACTTTGTTCATTTTCATCATGGAACTTTCCCTTAGTTATCTAAAGTTACATAAATATTGAACATGGAAAGAATTGTAACTGACAATGATGCTAAACGTGCTACGCTTTGAAATTTCTTTTTTTTTGAACCAACATCAGCAAATATCTTCTATCAAAGAATGCAATAAAACTAACAGAGAAAGATGAACATCGATTGATACTGTGTTGGCCTGATGATGCAACAGTTAGACTTGCCCAAGTCTTCAATCTTGTTCTAGTCTTTCAGTCTCGTTAATGAATCAAATCTTCCAAATGGAATCAAGTTTTCCAAGCTGTTGAGAGAACTCTTGTTGTACATTCTACGTCATATCTTTATCACATAATTCAAACTAAAGATGTTGACTGTTGGGCTGGTTTTTCTTTAAAAACAATGACAAATTTAATTTTGCAAATAAATGAAACAAAAATAAAAAATCCTGATTGTAAAATTGTTAATTTATACGCGCCAGGAATTAATGATTCATGAAAGAAGGTACTAAAAAGAAAGGAGTTACATTATCTCATTTGGACAGTTTACAGTCATGAAGTCAGAATTTTTGACTGGTGCAGAATTTTAGTTGTATTTGAAAGTAAAATGGTCTTTAATTGATGCAAGACTTTCTCATTGAATTCATTATAACCATTGTCACATTGCAAAGTCCATTTCACAGATCACAACTGAGAAAGATGAACAACTAATTACTACTACCACAAATATTAATTCCAACCTTATTAAACAAACACCAGAAATTCAACTTTTATATTTTTGGAAACTTTTTCTTTTTTCCAAGGGAGATAAAGTAACTCCTTTCAAGGCTAAATATTTCTGACATTTTTAAATTTTTTTGTATTAAACAATTTATTTTAATTTTAAGTCCATTCTCAGATGGGTCAATGCCATTACATAATCACAGCTCATTTTTATTGTAACTCTCCAACAGTGTCATCCTTAGTTCTACATAGATGGGTGCATTCATAACCAATGCTGCGTGCATCGTGAAAATTTTCTCGCAGAAATCTGTACATCCTTGCAAGCTTGCCAATACAATGGTATAAAAATATTATGAGTTGTAAAGAGATAGATACAGTATCATATCGCATTCTCACTCTGTAAAGTCAATCCAATCTTTTAAATCTGTAAAATAGTGAGTGGGTCTAGCTGATTTTCTCTATTACTAAAGAAAGGTAAAATTGTGGATTATTACAAAGTTTCTTGTACAGTGGTACAAATATACCACAAAGGGCATACTTTTGGTCTATTTAACCCTGAAGGATGGGATGGAAGGGGTAGGGAGGGGGATTACATTTTTCAATTTGTTTATCACGCCTTCAGTTTATAGTAAATCAGACCCTCCAGCTATTCATGGTACGTATTTGTCTTTTATTTTCATGCTTCAAAATAATTATCAGAGAGGTACATCATTTTGTTTTCTACTATTATAAATCTGGTCACACTTTACCAAGATTTTATTATGCATAAACCCGATGTAAAATAAATTATCCTATCTGGCATTTTGATTTGTGTTAATAGTCATTGGGAATATGACAGATTGGTATAGATGAGAAAAACTTCTCAAAAAAAAAACCCCTACAAAAATTTCAATTTCACTAAAAACATAATGAAACACGGGGATATAACTATGCACAACACATACGACGATACAAGAAGGACATAGAGCCAACATACTATACAGACACATACAAGGAGGGGCCTTTAATAATATAAATGGCAATATACATGAATGCCGATATCAATGCAACTCTGTGTGAGAAATAAAGAATGAGAAATAACATTGGTTATTGATTTTACATATAACTCTCAATTTATATTACCTTTAAAATTTCAGTGAAAAACATTTTTACCTAACTACAGTTTTGAACGAGTGTATATCTATCAATCTATAAACATATTTCAAGTATGCAATGGGGGGGGGGGTTCCTTCAAATGATTCCTTAAAAAAAAGGCCCTACAGGCTCTGAGATGGCATTTCAATTTGGCCTAAATTGTTCAATGTTATACGTCACATTTTATACTTGAAAATGAAACCATCGAGACGAGAAAGGTTAACCTAGAACTTTAAAAAAAAAAAATTGGCTATAATGGGACTTGATTCATTTTTTTATTTATAAAAATGTACTTTCTTTATGTACAAATGTTTCTACTTGACAACAAAATGGGAGAAGAGAGTGTGGAGGGGGGTGTGTCCCTATATTACTTCTTGTTCTTCCAAGGATTGAAAAAAATCTGGATCATAGTAAGTAATAAGGTCCTGAAAATTTGTGCTTGCGTAATTGGAAATATTTATGACGGTTTCTTGGTTTATGAATACTCGACAGGTCACACATTATTTTACACTTTTATAGTAAACATGTGAAATCGACCTGCCCAGGGAAAATAAATTAATCTGTATTCAAGATTCATAAGTTTCAGTTATTTCCTTGCAGTGCATTTACCTCTCTCTTCTAATGCAGTTCAACAAATTACTACACAATTACAGAACTTGTTTCCACCATCGGTCTGTTTATAGCCTTTTTTTTTATACTACATTATCCATATGCCAAACACATCCCTCCCCAATTATGTATTAACTTTTGCTGATGAGATCTATCAACAAAATATATTTTGACCAGCATTCTTGATGAATCCTTAAATATGCCTGCTTAGTTTTCATTTTCTAGTTTGCTTCAATACATGTACCAGGGTTTACAGCTCTATTTGTTGGGTTCATTGTAGCTGGTGAATCCAATTAAAATAAACCGTCCAGAGTTCCCGAGATACCGACCACTCACCCTACAAGATGACACATATCATAACTGACCATGCAAACCACTCTGAATAAAATGGCAATTAACTCTTCTGGCTTCTGGGAGTTTAATATCCTGGCTAATATCCTACTACAAACAAGAATTTGGCAAGAGAAATAAGATACGGTTTGATAAATCTCTCTCTCTCTATTTCTCAAAGTCTCTGAGAATATCATAACAGGCCTTATATTATGTCAAAGGTAGGGCACTGAAGTTAATCAGCTAAAAGGTGGATATCAAAAGTTGGATGTAATTGCAAGGTAGGGGATATATCAAATTGGGTTGCACCCATGATTATCATTCACTTAGGTTTGAGCTTTTTCACGTAGGACAATTATCATATATGTCATTGCTTGTTATAATGTAATTGCTTGGTATAAGGTATGTACTGAAGGATTCTCAAATGTGTCCTAGAAGCAGACAGTAGGTTTATATTATAATCAAAAACTTCATCAATTTGTTTGCTACTGACACACACGCCTCATTTTGGTAAAACTTTAATGAAAAATAGCCACATTTCTTTTTTTGTTAGGTAAGACAGGTGTTTCAATACAAAAGTTATGAGTACATACTAAAGAAAAAGGCCATTACAATTATTAATATATCTATTAATCTTCCATTACCTGGTCCTTTGGCCCCTCCTGTCAGGAGACGACCCAGTCTAAATATAACGGCCCGTTCATACTCCTGCACCACCTGAAATGATGAAAAAAATATTGACATTGATTGACAATTTTGAAACCTTGATTAATTAAAATTACCTTTCAAAATATCAGGCTACTCTCTGATTTGGGTCCTCAATTTCTTGTTTTTTTTTCAAATTTTACATCTTTTATTTATTTTAATTTAACTATTTCAGTTGGTGTCAAAAGATACTTTTTGCCCACTCACTTGATAACTGCAGAGATTCAATCACTGAGATTTGCGACCTGAATGAGATATCTTTTTTAGTAGAAATCACCCCAGGACTGCTAAATCCATTCTATAACAACTTCGACTTTCCCCCCATATCCTTTACTTGTAGGTTCTCCCCATGCCATCTACTTGTAGGCTCTCCCCATGCCATCTACTTGTAGGTTCCCCCATGCCCTTTACTTGTAGGTTCTCCACATGCCATCTACATGTAGGCTCTCCCCATGCCCTTTACTTGTAGGTTCCCCATGCCCTTTACTTATAGGTTCTCCCCATGCCCATTACTTGTAGGTTCTCCCCATGCCCTTTACTTGTAGGTTCTCCCCATGCCCTTTACTTGTAGGTTCTCCCCATGCCCTCTACATGTAGGCTCTCCCCATGCCCTTTACTTGTAGGTTCCCCATGCCCTTTACTTATAGGTTCTCCCCATGCCCTCTACATGTAGGCTCTCCCCATGCCCTCTACATGTAGGCTCTCCCCATGCCCTCTACATGTAGGCTCTCCCCATGCCCTTTACTTGTAGGTTCCCTATGCCCTTTACTTATAGGTTCTCCCCATGCCCTTTACTTGTAGTCCTCCCCATGCCCTTTACTTGTAGGTTCTCCCCATGCCCTTTACTTGTAGGTTCTCCCCATGCCCTCTACATGTAGGCTCTCCCCATGCCCTTTACTTGTAGGTTCCCCATGCCCTTTACTTATAGGTTCTCCCCATGCCCTTTACTTGTAGGTTCTCCCCATGCCCTCTACATGTAGGCTCTCCCCATGCCCTCTACATGTAGGCTCTCCCCATGCCCTTTACTTGTAGGTTCCCCATGCCCTTTACTTATAGGTTCTCCCCATGCCCTTTACTTGTAGTCCTCCCCATGCCCTTTACTTGTAGGTTCCCGCTATGCCCTCTACTTGCATTTTCCCCCATATGCTCTTTACTTGTAGGTTCTCCCATGCCCTTTACTTGTAGGTTCCCCCATATGCCCTTTACTTATAGGTTTCCCCCATGCCCTGTACATCTTTCAGCCAGACAAGATTTCTATCAAGTTATTTTATTGATCTCTTCATGCAAGTGGTGTTTACGCTATGGTTTCTTTACCACTGAAACGAGAGGTACATTACCATGGCAATGGAGAGGAAGCACCTTAAATACTTGGAATCTTGGAAGTGGAGAGAATCAGACAGTAAACTGGAGAGGGTACTGACTAATCCCTTAGAGGAATCTACTGTAAATACCAAATGCAAAATAAATGCTAGAAATGCCTTAATGCATGGTCACGACTTATAAATTACCCAAAAACATTTTTTAGCACTTTGAAAATGTTGGAATACATTTGGCAAGTACTCATAAGCTTCAAGGACCTTTGTGTTTATTTACACTGTTGTCATGGTGACACATAGTGACCAATGTAGGTCGGCTTTCAGTTAATTATATATGCCATGGAGAGATGTTTCGTTATCACTCACTGTGTTAGTCCCTTTAACAGAATGAACGAGCAGCTGACATGACATATAGTTGAACAAAACACTTTTAAATGTCTCTCTGTTAATACGCTCATGTGAATAAAAATGTCACACTTTACATTCTCAACGTCTCCGAGAGCAACCGATCAATTTGAAGAGAATTTCCTTGGCGGACAGAATTAACGGTGAAATTTGACAGATATATGACGAGATACCACCTATTTAGATTGAGATGCCACGCACAGCTGTTTTCTGCTTAAAATATTGTTATATCTAACACCAAAGAAAAGAACAGAAACTGACATATGACATATATTAATCAGAAATACGGGTAATATGCTTCACTGATTATTAAATATTTCCAGATCCTGATGTGCAAAGTGAAAATCAAAGAGGGTGAGGTCAGAGTTCAAAGGGTAGTAGGAACGAGCAAGAGCTGTGCATTTGTTGTGGGCAGGCAGGTACGTTAACTATAAACTCGCCTCTACCTAATTCTTAGGATTCAAAAAAAAATTTGCTGATATCCTTGGCAACGAATGAATTTAAAAATAATTTAGCAAATCCTCCATATTACATTTCTGGGTACACTTTGTATGAACAGTTTATGAACGAAAGTGGATGAGTTTGCTAGATTCTAGAATAGTCCCCAAGCTTCTGAGAATGGCAACATGTAATTGACATACGACACCTGAGGTCAGAAGTCACACAACATGAATATTTATACTTGTGATGATATTTGAGATGACTGTGGTTTAATTCACATTATATAACAATGTGGGTGTTACTCGACCAGACCTCTAATAAATAACCCTTCACACCACCCCATCTTGTTAACATCCACACTCCCGTCTATCTGACCTACGAACTGGTTAAAATTTCCTGCACGGCGCCCCCAATGACCCTCTATACATGTGGTCACTGCCCTCTTCATTCCAGGAGGGATCAGATCCAATCTACCTCAAGCAGGTAGATCAGAGTGCTTTTTAGGTGACGAGACAGGTAAGAGGTAGGTGAATGATGTATGCCAAGCTGTGGTATATTATGACATCACAGAGGAATCGCCACCCTGGTGTAATTGCTTGAATTGATCTGCATCTTTAACTTTATTCAGTTTACTTAAATACTAGCCTATGCCAAAAAATACAGTAGCAACCTTGCCAGCAAGCCTCAACCCATTGGAAATTTACTCCCACATTGTTATCATTTGAACTGTTTCGTTACCAAAGAGAAACATTGCTAATCAAATATTAAGAAATCCATTAAACGACTCTCAGCTAGACACTCAGGGTGGTAGAATGAGAAGGAGGGCGGCAGACCCCTTCGCAGCAGCCAGCAGTCAAGGAACATGAATAAAAGTTAGCGAGAACATATAATTTGATGCGACGAGCGATGTACCTCTACAAGTTATTTTATGACAGACTTGCAATTAAGGGAAGTGTTTTCCTCAAAAAGTTCCTGAACTTTCAGTGAATAATTGTGTACAGAGACAGGAAAAGATGAAACAATTAGGCCAATCATAATTGCAGTTATAGTTCAAATATTATTAACATTTATAACATTTGACCTGGTTAATTTAGATATATACTTCTTTCCTTAAAGTATTTATTGTTAATCTTGCCATACTCTTCATGTTGGTGTGCAAAAGTTCAATTACAAGTCAATGAATACGGCAGACTGCACAATATACGTCACACCGTCTTTCGAGGGGCTACCGAAGGGGCGGTTAAACTTCTCCTGAAAGTGTGATAGCTACGAGCATCTTATGAAGACCGGTAAATAGGGGGGCTTAGGTACGGCTATTGAGTCAAGCAGGATATATCAGGCACCACTGACTCTGGACATTCTTAAAAGACATTGAAAAGAATTATATTCCTCAAGGCTACGTCCTCACATGCATTATTGATCGCGGCTCTCTCTGTAGTATCGATGAGAGGTACTACGAAAGGTAATGAATGTTATACATTGCAAGAGAAGTCAAACTATTACGGACTAGACATTCAAATTATGGAATTCTGGTTTTCTAAATGCATGAAGGATGTTTCTAAATGCATGAAGGAGGAAGTTGATTAGACTTATACAGGAAGAAAGTACTTACAGATAACAAGAACCTCTCTACAAACATCCGAGGTAAAACGTTTATTTTGCTGGAGCCATTTTAAAAATTGTCAGTTATTGTATTAATCCACATATATTATATGCTGATGGTATTCTTACATAATGATGTTATCTTACATAATACCATGTTACCTTACATAATATGTTATCCTTACATAACACAATGTTATCCTCACATTATATGCTGATGTTACCCTTACATAATTCACTAATGTTACTTCATAACTGTTTACCGTTAATACTTAATGTTCAATGTTATTCTAAACCTATCAGAGCTAACTCTTTTCATCTGTATTAATCCACATATATTATATGCTGATGGTATTCTTACATAATGATGTTATCTTACATAATACCATGTTACCTTACATAATATGTTATCCTTACATAACACAATGTTATCCTCACATTATATGCTGATGTTACCCTTACATAATTCACTAATGTTACTTCATAACTGTTTACCGTTAATACTTAATGTTCAATGTTATTCTAAACCTATCAGAGCTAACTCTTTTCATCTGTATTAATCCACATATATTATATGCTGATGTTATTCTTACATAATATGTTATCTTACATAATACCATATCACCTTACATAATATGTTATCCTTACATAACACGATGTTATCATCACATTATATGCTGATGTTACCCGTACATAATTCACTAATGTTACTTCATAACTGTTTACCGTTCATACTTAATATTCAATGTTATTCTTAACCTATCAGGGCTAATTCCCTTCATCTTTATTAATCCACATATAACACTACCATGCCGAGGGGCAAATTTATTTCTCTGCGACGGTTCTCTGCCCTTGCCGTCAATCCACTCGTATCTCCTACACTTGGCTTCTCAACACCATCTACTGTATTCTTCAACCCTTTTGGGTTTCCCTTGAGGGTGAGGCTTCCATCACGATCTAATTCACTGTTCGATCTCAGAGTAGTTTTTGCTTTCGCCGATAAGTGGCGTACCATCATCTGCATCTTAAAATCTGATTTAATTAGCGAAAGATCGGAGATATAAGTCTACGAGCTTTGTACGACAAGGACTGCCATGTATACAGTACACCTCAATATAAATCCAATAACTGATAAATCTGAGCTGTCAAAGTGTGTTTGTTCATCAAATAGGGTCCGAAGAATCATACCTCCGGTCAGTGTTTGGTGTAAGAGAACTGTACACTGACACTTGATGAATATTCATTAGCAAGGCATTTAACGTCCATTATTTTTTGTTGATGTTATAATGTTACTTTATAGTTATCACCCTGTGTACAGTTTAAATGTTGCATTATGTAAGGTCACACAGCTAGGCTAGAATTACCACATAGCAACAAGGACATGTATAAATAACAGCTATATGTGTGTACACGTAAACAGCTTGATCGGTGACTTTTATAAATTTGGTATAACTCTTGAAAGCAACAAGTCTTTTAAAGGGAAGTTCAAATATTTGATGGGAAATTACGAACTGACTATCCCAAAAAAAGAAAGAAAAAAGATCATTTTCTTTGAACTTCATTTCTTCATAAACCTTGAATTAAGAAAGTGGACAATATAAGTTTGTTTACAAATTCATGTAAATTAAGTGTGCAAATATACACAATTTGTGAGGTTGCTATGGGGGTAATCTAATGGAGATAACTAATTCTGAATGCTTGTCTCTGTACCAATCACATACAAAGCACCATGCTACCAGGTTTGTCCTATAAGACATATACTGTATATAGCAGTGCAATTATTATAGATAAAAATTCATACAACAAAAAGTATGTACAACTTTTAACTTTCACTTGAACTATTTGACGATTTCTAAAGGATCCTGTCATTAACAGCAAAAGTTAACTTAGTACTATAAATTGTGTGTAAGCATTTCTATTACTTCCTAATTAATGTTCACTAGGCAAAAACATTTTAGGTAGAGGGGTGGGGGGGGGTGGGGAGATCAGTGGTTTCACCTAATGCAAAGTGACAATGTGAATATAACACATGGTAAATTTGCTGAAATTTATGAACTTTTTATATCCCAAGACAAACAGTGTTTTGGATTCTACTGTATAAAACCCCATAAACAATGCAGTTTACGAATTTCACTTGTAAAAACAGGTCTATGACAAAACTTTTCGGAAATCAATGAAAAGCCCTAAACTTTCACCTTATTAATTTAATTCACTAATTAGTCATTGGAGAAAATCAGGTATTTTCAAAACTATTTTTTTTCAAATGCTAGAAAAAATTAATTCTAATTATATCCTGAAATAAAAATTTTTTTTTGATAGATATGTCGAGACATATTTTTATCAGAAAATAGTTTGCAGAACTATTCAGCAATTACAAAATATTCATTCAGATCTTTGTTGTTTGGAACATTTTCAGATCAGAAAATAGTCAGATTTTTTTACAGATTTTGAAATTCAGACGAAGGTATATACATATCTGAAATGATAATTGACCATGCCGATAACGAGCAAGGATGAGGACCCTATAGGAATTTTGTTTCCCCTTCATACTGCATAATTATCGAAACTATACCAAACTCAATTCAAGAGGATGCTTTCGAGTAAGAGAAGACAACCACGACGACGATAACAACAGAAGAAACATAAAAATGTACAGTAAGACGTAAAAACAGAATTACTTCTGTCGAGCTGTCACAGTCTCTGCGATAAACACCATCCTTGGAGATCCTCCTCTCTGGCTGTTTTATTTTCTGTGAGGGTTGCTTTACAGCTGTCTCAACATTAAACGTAAGCTTTCAGAGATTGTCGATAAAATTAAAATCACGGTATTATTGATGAGCGTTAGCTACAGGGATGTTGGATGTACTACTTCTCTCGTGTTGCGTTTGCTCTCTTCCTGTTTTGTTTTTTAAATCTTTTAATCTTTAAGTTATATGTCACTACATTTTAGACATTTAGTAAATTTATAGAACAGTGAACCAAAAAGGAAAGGACCCTAAATATGCAGGGATCTTAAAAAAAAAACTGGCATCATGCCAAAAACTAAGATATCATGCTAAAATATGATAGGCAAAACTAAGATATCATGCTCAAATATGATAGGCAAAAACTAAGATATCATGCTAAAATATGATAGACCAAAACTAAGATATCATGCTAAAAAGATGATAGGCAAAAACTTAGATATCATGCAACAATATGATAGGCAAAATATAAGATATTTTACCAAAGAAAAGATATCATATACAGTAACTATATATGCAGGACGGTTACATGCTTATCAAGCTATTTTTCCAGATATGTTTTTGCTTTTTGGTTTAAAGACTGTAAAAACATTAAAACAGTGAGAGTAGCTGATTTTGACTTCAAAAAAGCCTTTATATCACAGATTTATTTAATTAAAGAGGACTATTAAATATGACAATTTCTTTTAATGACCACAATTTTTTTCAAAGGTCAAAATGATTTAAACATTACAAAAAACATTGGAAAATGATGTCTAACGTCAATGTACATTTTATTGCCATCCTGAATTAATTTAATTTCACTATAATAGCTATCAAGAGATGCAATTATCATCAAAGTTTAACCTGCATATGTGAGACAATTTTGAAGGGTGGGAATAACTGGTTAATTATTACCAAAGAATTTATACCTTTGGGAAACTGTCAGCACTATAAATGTCACGCACACACATCCTTAGCTACTGCTGTTCGGTCGGGTCGTTTACCCACCAGTAACTAGAGGGCGCTATTGCCCATGTTTCCACGTGACCCTGTTTAAAGCGTTACATCCGATCGAATGCTAAATCGTCAGGAGTGTCCCATGTTACCAAAGGTATGTAATCTTCGATATAACTCCCAGAAAATTGTTGCTTGAATCGAAGGACATTTAATATATCAAAGACTGAACAGTCAACTGACATAAAACTTATGTTACTAATTACAATTAATACATATTGTTCTAATATATTTCCTTGACAGAACTAACACCTGGATATAACACAACTGTGCACCTGCACATAATAAAGATTTGTGTTATTCTTGTTTGTATGACGAGCTCGTCCTTCATATGAACCTCAACTTCGCTGGATCATCATACATGATAAAGGCATGTAACGTAACTAAAGAACAGACCCAAATATGTTCCCCCCTCCCTCCCTATGATTATCATGATGGGCCCTGCCTTGGTATTCCAAACACCAGGACATCAATCACTTTGTTTTTATCGTTCCACGCTGTCAAACCTATTTCATAAGTAAATGGGATTGTGGCAAGGCTGATAATAACTTAGTCGAAGACGACAACGACCGAAAAAAAAAAAAAAAGAACTGTCGTGCCAAAAAGAACCTACCATGGCATTCTTGAACTCTAAGAATAGGTCACAAACTTTACAATCAAGAAATGTTATGCATTACTGTATATCTGCCCATTGGCATTATAAAGTTCCCAGATGGAGTTAATTTATGCAGAGAATGAACTTTAACATTCTGATGATTAAAAGCAAGTTTATTGATTCCTATATTGTCAGTCAGTTCTACAGTAGCATGCATGTTTCTATAAATGATGGAATCAATACTATGGGTATGTTTTTCTCACAACTTACACAAAAAAAGAAAAAGAAAGAATATACCACGTATCTTAGACAGCTCTATGATTCTTGGTTAGAAGTGTATGACGTGGGAGAGATATGATACAGGCAATCAAGACCTAGCTAAGTCCATTTTAATATAAAACTATGGTACACACTAAATGCAAACATCTATTGGAGTTATATATTAAAGAGGTCATTTTTTCTTAAACAACCAATTTCTCTGCCTAAGACATTCCATGTACTAGATATATTGGGTTGTGGTGTAGTATTGCATGTATTGAATTCGGTACAAATGAGGTATTTTACACCGGAATCGTCAAACGCATGATCACAGATCAAAAGTCTGGGTTAGAAGAACATTCACTGAAAATCACTAAGCATGGTACCTATAGCAAAGCCACCTGCACATATTTGTTTACTGTATTATTTATTGTATTTTTTATATATATATATATATATAAATATATATATATATATATATATGAATATATATATATATATATATATATACATTTATATATATATACATTTATATATATATACATATATATATATATATATATATATATATATATATATATATATATATATATATATATATATATATATATATATATATATTGTGTCCATACATTATGCTTTTTTTGTAATACGTTTATGCCTGATATCTTGGGTAAGTTTCAACAGATATGAAAATAAAAAATAACTGATTTAAGAAAAGTGCACTTTTTGTTTAAATTTATCTTGATATAAAACATACCACCACAGAACAGAGTAATTTTTTCATTAATGTTTCAAATATGAAAATATATCGATGGCAGTGGGAGGGGGATAAGGGTGGGGGAGTGGGGTGTTACACCCGAGAAAGTCATAAGATAAAAAATCAAGGGCACCATGATCTGCAACCCTTAAGTATATTAAAACTTGGCTACAATACTTCCTCAGTAAATAATGACAGTCTGTCAACTGGATATGGATGGACGCACATGCACTCATGCAACCTATGTTACAACTCTAATACTACACAGGGAATGTGGGAGAATTGTTGTTGATCAAATCATAAGTTCCCTTCTTTGTCACTTACAGATTAATTACTTTCACCTCGGAAACACCGTTCTCTTTCCTTATCTGTCTCTCCTCTCAGACCCATGCACTTAAAGATATGTTACCGCGACGACGATGTACACCTCGGCCGGCAGAAATGAAAACCAAGAAACTTTTCCTCGGCTCTAGATACGAGAGAGTATCGAGTTTCTAGGTCTGTGACTCTGGCAATAAACAGGAGGAATGATTAGTGCGTCGCTTTTCAGTCTTACACTCGTGTAATCGCAGAGATTCTTTCTCTTGCTCTCGGTTTTATAGCTCTGGTCGTTTTGGAGTCGTCTCTACGTCAGCGGAATCCATGGTTACGACGAGTATCAGATGAAGGGCCTGCAGAGAACGTTTAAAACCATCTTGCTGAGAGGGTCTCTCTCTGTTTATGGTTCATGTTATATGCCGTACTACCTATTGACTCAGACGCTGGGAGCCCATGCGGGGTAAAAGCGATGCAATTACGGTTAAAACACATGTAACTCCAAGGATGGCATGGTGTGACAATTACGAGAAACATAAATGGAGCTATGAACATATGCTGGAAAAAATAAAAAGTGTAAAATGGGCGGTGGAGGCATATGAATTACAAAAAAAATGATTCATATCATTCGCTATTTTCTCTGCACTGACAGCAGAAGAAATAAGCCTTTGTAATATTCCAGAACCACTATTATACAGGAAATAAAGTGTCGCCAAAAACCTTGGTATTCATGTTGACCAAAATCTAGCTTTCAATACTCAGGTCAATTCCACAATCTCTAATTGCTTTACTATGATCCTTTATATTTCGAAAGTCAAATATTTTCTTCCCCGTGACCTGGTGAGAAATCTTCTAATTTCCCTTGTTATTAATAGAATTGACATGTGCAACTCTCTATATTATGGTATTAACTCGAATCTTATTGCAAAACTTCAGTCCCTCCAGAATAGTGCAGCAAGGATTATTTATGGTCGTAGCAGGCGCGATGAGGTATCTGACATTTATACTGGCTCCCAGTCAAGGATCGGATTTACTTTTAAATCATCTTATTTGTCCATAACTGTATTCACAATGCGGCACCTGATAACTTGAGAGAATTATTGTTGTTTCTCGTCCTGACAAGTTACTCCTTGTCATCCCGAGTGTCCACAAAAATTAAAGCACCAGGGCTTTTGCTTTCAGTGGTCCAAAGCTTTGGAATGCACTTCCTACCAACATCTGCCTAATTGTAGGCCATGACCCCTTCAAACACCAATTAAAACATATATGTTCATCTCAAATAGTGTGCAATTTTACAATAGGATTGATATGGTCTAATTTGTTTGTGTTCTAGCCCATCTGTGCAAGTGTGTGTCGTTGTGGCACTGAAGCTGGGCTTTATAAATGCTATTTATCTATCTATCTATATGAAATGTTGAACAGCTCATCACAAATCTATTAGTATAATCACTTAACCATCTCAGATGGAGCTCAAGTTGAAGTTCTTTAGAAGTTATGAGATATGGCATTAAATCAAGATGAATTTATTTTGGGGAAAAACTAAAACTTACTGATGTTATGACCTAAACAAACAAAACTGAATAAAGTATATAAATATGTGTGAGGGTTAATTTGTAATGTATAAACTTTTTTCTTTTTTTTTAAATGTGAAATTTTACAACTATTTAATTAAATGCTTGGAATGAATGGCTTGGAACATCAGTTCTATATGAGCAATTTGTTGATGAATTTACCTAATTTATGCAGGCCTTATTGTCAAAAATAGATCCATCAATTAAATATTCTAGTGAAGTGTCATCTCTCAGAATGTGAGATCTTAACTGTATATGACTGGTCTAGAGCCTCGGAATTTAGAAACTGTGGTACTGTAGGAATCACTTTATAAGGATAATTAAGAAGATTTTGACCATTTATGAGGATGTGACAGTAGATAAAAAAATATATAAGAAATGGGAAAAAAATACGGATAATATTTCAAATTTGAGATGTAATTGCTGCTTACAACAAGGCCCAACAATATTCCATTACACAAGTAGGTTTCTTTATTAAAGCATCTCTTTGCATCGATTTTGGTAAAAATCGTTGTTACTTAATCGATGCAAAACGATGACACTCACTTTCTTTGACTATAGTCATGTTTTGATTTTAAATAATGAAGAAAATATATTATCTTTCATACATTTCTGGTAGATTTGCTTTAAGCATGTTCTATCCTGTTTTAGCATGTTTTTAAATATTACTCTACATAAATATGTCTGTTTAAAATCTGAAACAATGAATAATTTATTATTAACATTCATATGGTGAACAGCTTGGTAGGTCCCATCTTATGAATAACAATTCATAGCAATGTTTCGGCTTTTTCTAAAAAAAATATTATTACTATATATTTTATATAAATTTTTTAATTTATTTATAAATAAGATCCTGCTAGGATGGAAACGACAGGCCAACTTATTTATGAATACTTGTCAGGTTTGCTTAAATCCGAGGTTAAACACAAAATCCATTTCTTAAAGGGTAGTCCAGAGGAAAATTGCTGAAGTACTGTACTGACGTTGGAAGAAGAACTTAATTACAGGATCTTGGAGAATTGACATTCAACTACAGTAATACATATCTTCCATATATCTTTCTATATATCTCAATAGTTAAACTTGAAGTAAAACAAATATGAGGTCATAGTTGCAAACAGCCACCAATAAAAATTCAAGCTTCCCTGAGTTCATTTGTTTGGGATATATTCTATGAATACATGTGACTGTATTTATTTATATATAAATATATATGTATATATATATATATATATACATATACATATATATATAATCTGTGGTGAGAAATAAATTGCTTTGAATGGAAAGTTCTCCAAAGCGTTGCCCATGGCAACAAAGTTAATCTGTGGAAGGTGTAGTTTGTTATCATACATCCTCCTGGACTGTGGAAGAATGTAATCAATTTTCAATCAACGAAGCAATGAAGTCAAATTGATGACAGAAGGAAGATGGAATTGAGAGAAATATTCTCCTAGAATGTCAACCGGGTTAGATTAGCTCTGAGCTACGGTGAGCGATATTATCCCATTAACTGACGCTCCTACAGTTACTGGTATTCCACCACAACCAAGGTAACAGAAAACTTGAAAATGCGGGGAAAAATTGAAACATGAAATCTTTCAGGAAATTAAACAGAAAGTACCAAAATATTAAGAAATATGAAAACAGTCACTCCCAGAGAGAACAGGGGATATCAATCATGTGTATCTATGAGAATTATATTCAAATTAGGTAGATGTACTTTATCATAAATGTTAACGTACGGCAGTGACATATTTCCTATGTTTTGAATCAAACTTATCAGCATTATCCAAAAGGCCTATGTAATTTGATGTCATCTGCATATTTGTTTCGTAAATGCTTTAGACGACTGCATCAGAGATGCCAACCTCTTGACACAAAAAAACAGACTGAATATCCTAAAAAAAAAAATCAGATTTTGGAGAGCAAAATCAGATTTTCACGAAAACTCAACACTACCACTGGCCCGTTGGCCCCGGGCCAGTAAAATGTCAGAAAAATGTTTTACTGGTAAGAACGGGCAAGTAAAATGTTTGCTTTTTCATTAACATTTAATGAGAAAATTTTAAAGCTGCTGATTCCGCGTATTTCCCGCCCATGTAGGCTCGTTGTTCAACGTGTTTGTCGGGTTTGGGGGGTTACTTGTACATGTATCTATGCGATTCTGCTGTTTTTTTTTTGAATGAAAAATCGTATTTTCAAGAGGCAATATCGTATCATCGTATTTATAAAATCGTACTGGTTGGCATCTTTGCTGCATATAAATTTAATTCACACAAAAATCCATTGGAGAGGAGGACACTTTCTTCCCCCCCACCCCCCTTCACTTCCCCTCTACCAACAATTCTTGCCCCTCTGTAGAATATGCAGCTGGTTCCAATGTCCCTCTATACAGACAGTAAAATGGGAGTGCATTAGGACAGAAGAGAAAGGTAAACAGCAGGGTTAGCAAGTTTATTTGAAAAGGAAGTCGTTAAGAACTAACGTAAAATAAAATAAAACTGTTAGCAAACTGCTTATCCACTAGAGAGCCTGTGTAGGAGAATGTGTAAAAGTAAGTTGGCCTGACGTTTCGATCCTAGCAGGATCTTCTTCAAAGGCTAAATGACAAGTGAAAGACAATGCACAAATTATACTTTTTACGCTTTACGCTGTGGAAGGGACAACAGGAACAGTTCTACGGCAAGAATGTAACAGAGGGTAGGTAAGACATACAGTAGTAGATAAACAGAAGTAGGGATACTATGGGTGCATACACCCCATCCCTACTACCCCCCTCCATCCCCCATTATATAAAAGGATAAGATTTCTTTTCGTACTGTCCAAATATCAGGTCAAAGCAAACTGATGTTACATTGTAAAGTATAGCACAATGTTGCTTCATTGATCATTCAAAAATAGACCCCTCCCCCTGGACTGTGTTCACTACAAAGGGGTATATCTTTAGTTATCTCACCACCCCATAGAACAGTTGCCCATCATCCCACCTCCTTCCCCCCCCCCCCACAGGTTAGAAATGATCTCTGATATGGTGATACATGGTCCAGTATTGCAGTATTTGTAAATATTTCTGTTGAACAATTCAGCCCAACATAGCTACAGGAAGTCCATTATTGTATTTGTCCATCACCAATTCATAACTAGACTTATTACTTTTGCCGTACTGTTCGTTCAACTTCAACCAGATGGAAATATAGACAATGTAGCATCTCAATTTTTGACCAAATATGAGATATTTCAACTTCTCCGCTTCACCTCAGAGTTAAATAATCTTGAAGCATCTTATCTGCTTAAAATTAAATAGCAAATCCTATTATTTTTGCAAATCCCCGAAGTTGATTTTATGGGAAATTCTCCATCCCACGCATTGTTTTACCTCATATCCCCCCCCCACCCTCCCTTCAGTATAAAGAAAACCTGCATATTGTATAAATAATTGAATCATGTGAATTATTAAGTGGCAGTTGGATAGAATATTATCTAGCTCTTCTATCGAAAGAAATAATTATAATTCAATAGATGTGTCTGTTCCTTCCAGAGCATGAATGTGATTAAAAGAACTGTCAGATGAGCCCCAAAGACGAAGAACAGGAAACGAGATATTCAAGAGGTGTAATGAGAAACTATGGCGAGGGAATTCAAGTTTGCCTTTCTCAGCAAAATCATAAAAAAATAAAACAATAAGATAAATAAATAAAGAAATAAATGAAGAAGTAGCAAGGTATTGCAGAGAAGATTACCAGCGTCCTAATTTCCGTAGACTAATCAAAAAGCCAATTTTGTAATAATTGTGGCGATGGGGGGGGGGGGGAATAATTGTAAGGATGGATATGTAGCACAATTGCTATTATATATAAAGTGATATAAGATTTCTCTGAAAGGAAGTATACAGCTGCACTTATGGATATATGTAGGAAATAGTCCAAAACTTACTGGTTTGGATATTTACTAGTGACAAGCTTACCTGTCTCCTCACAACCCTAGCACCCCCTTCTACCGTGCCTAGAATGAACTGGTAGGACATTCTAGGCACGGTAGAATGAGGGTGCTAAGGTTGTGGGGAGACAGGTAAGCGAGGAGCGAAGTAAATATACACCAATAATGAAGCCTGATCTCTTCTATTGCCCAAAAATCTTCTCCCTTTTCCAAATAAATAAAAAACAGTACAAAATATAGAGCCAAAAAACAGGGAATAATGTATTGGATCTACAAAATTTTCATTTCAGTATTTATTCTACATATTTTGAATGCGAGGTAGAGTAGAGCTTTTTCTTCTTTTTTTTTCATATTTTATTTTAGAGAGATTGATTTTCATTTTACCTACATGGTGCAGTGGCATAGACACACAATGGGGTAGGGAGGATTATGTTCCAAGAATATTTGTCTGGCCACCCCCCCCCCCCCCCCCGAAAAAATATTGTCAGAAAAATGTCTGTTTCAGAAAAAAGTTTCTGTCTGTCCCCTAGGGAAGCATTGGGTCCCCCCGACCCCTTCCATAAAGTCTAGCTAATACACCACTGGCACAGTGTGCTTGCTTTTGAAAGAACACTCCATTTTTAAGGGGTACAGTTATACAGAGGACATTATAGCCTTGTGCATGGTCGCATTGTCTGCAAGTCCTCACAATCTACGACTGATCCAGATTTAAGAATGTGCATGTCAAACTGGCCAATCACAGAACCTCAAGATGCGCTGTGTTCACGACATGGCTTATTTGGCGATGTTTCATGCAGTGCGTGTTGGGTCACAAATAACACTGCCAAGTTTCAGAAAATGTACTTAAAACAACCGCTAGGTAAATAACCTTGCATCTGACATTTAAAACAATTAGGCGGCGCCGGTCGTTAACATACAGCAGTCATGCAGTGTAACTCATCATTTGCTCGGTGTATGTGACTCAGTTATATATGACTGTATGGGTCTGAAATTAGGTCACTCACTATCAGGAAGTTGAGTCCAGGACGGCCAACTTTACGATGTTTTAGGTCTGTTATCAATGATTACATTGATTAGCAATGAATCATATATACAAAACATTCCAAAACTTACTGGGTTTGGATATTTACGAGTGACGAGCTTACCTGTCTCCTCACAACCTTAGCACCTCATTCTACCGTGCCTATAAAGTCCTGGTAAAATAATAACACTGTGCGCCCTCTATGACCGAACCCCCCCCTCGGTCACTCCTCACTACTCATGAGACCACTCCTTAAAAGTGGCCTCACGGTCACCGAAATAGGGGTGGCCAGAATCCTCTGGCCACCCCCAAGGACTCCCGTCGACTAAACTTCTCAAAGGTGAGCCCTTGACAAAAGGCACTGATGCCTACCTAGCAGGGAGAGTGTAATCCTCCCCGCCGCAGCGGGTAAGGGGGGGGGACACTCTCCTGAGCACTGCAGGCGAAACTACCCCTTTTTCCTAACAAGGAGCCTCATCCTGTAAAGGCCCAACGCTTGCTAACCCTAAGACAACTTAGGTGAGTACGCCTATGAAAAACACAGGGTGCAAAGTTACCTTCACCGATAGACCTGGCCGGTGACTCTTAGTAGTTGTTGGCTCTGTCTATCTGGTGATGTGCTTGGAGTCGTGAGCCTAGTCGAACGACTGCTCCCCCATCCGGCTGTGTCCCACCCCCTCGGGGGAGGGAGGCGGGAATGGAGACAGGTAAGCTCGTCACTCGTAAATATCCAAACCAGTAAGTTTTGGAATATTTACTTCGCTCCTCGCTTACCTGTCTCCTCACAACCTTAGCACCGAGTGGCACTGCCTGATGGTGGGAGGCCCGAGGGGTGGGACCAAGTACCAACCGGACCTCGCATCACCGCGCTACCGAAAGCTGACTCGGCGTGTAGAGTGTCAGGTAAGTAACAGGCGACGAACGTAGTTGGTGTTTTCCACGCTGCCACCTTGAGGATGTCCTGTATCGGGATACCGGCAGAGAGAGCTGTGGAAGCCGAGGCCCCACTGATGTTGTGATCTCTTGGCCGGGTATCCCCCCATCGTGAACAGGCGGATCATCTCTACTAGCCATCGGGATAGGGTATCCTTGGCGGCTGCTGTTTAAGGTGGTCGTGGCAGGATGAAAAGGGAGGTTGTTTGTCTCAACTTCTCTGTCCTGTTTAAGTACCACTTCAGTGCCCTGACTGGGCACCATCGCTTGTCCTCAGCCACTGATGAAAGGGTTTTGATTTCCAGAAAGAAAATGTCCCCGGGCAAGAAAGTCAAGGCCCGGTTCTTGGCAATAGGGGACGGGTCTGGAACCGTCCTCGCCCCATGGCCCTCGAATCTGATGTGGTTCTGTTTGGTTGTTAGGGCTTGGAGGTAACTCCTTCACGCTGACGCTACCGCAATGACGAAGAGTGTTTTCTTTGTAAGAGCAGCCAGGGAAGCGTTCCCCGTTGATTCGTACAGCGGCCCTGCCAGGGCATGCAGCACTGCTGAGAGCCCCGCAGAGGGGGCTAACTGTCTGACTCGTGGACGGCGATTAGCCATGCCTTTGGTGAGCTGGTCAATGTCTGGGCTAATGTCCAGCGTGGAGCCGTCTGGAAAACCAGGCGTCCCCGTCTGGGGCCTGCGTGTGGGACCTGCGGCCTGGGACCCGGGGTCCGGAGGGAGCCACTAGGATGAGTTTACCCTTGGAGCTACGAATCTTCCTCAGTATCTGGCTGATCATGCCAAAAAGGGGGGGGAAGAATTTAAACCTCTGGTCCGTCTCGAGGCAGGGACCTGGCGCTATGTGGAAGGCTGCAGGTGGGACCGCCTGTTACAAAAGATGGGCAGCCCATTGTTGCCCTTTGTCGTAAGCAGGTCTATCCGAGGTATGCCGAGCATGTGGAAAAACCTACCGCATATTCCTTGCGAAGGGTTTACTCGTCGGGGTCGAGTTGTCCCCTGGGCAGAGCATCGGCCCTCACACTCTCCTTTCTGGCTATATGGGAGACCCATAGGGCCGTGCCAGATTCTGCAGCTGTGGTGAGGGTCTCCCATGCCAGACGGCACAATCTCTCTGCCCTGGAGTCCTGAGAGCGAGGCGGAAGTACATGAAACCTGGTTATCTTTGCAAATAGAGTGTTGGGGCCGATCCTTTGCCCTGCTGACGCCACTGTGGTGCAGGAAAGTGGTTTCTCTGTATATGCTGCTAAAGAAGTCAAGGACAGTGGCCTGTATGATGACCTTGTTAGCGCCTGCAGTACAGCAGCCCTCGCAGTACTGAATGCAGTACCACAGTACTGCTGATGACCCCTTTAGTTATCAACCAGTTGCAATCAGAAAACCTCTGAAGAAAAGTAATGCCTTGATGATGTAGACCTAAGCTGTACCCTGTAGGGAGGTTTAATGGAGGTTATTTCCATGAAAAATAATATTAATAATAATATTGAGGGTTGAACTGCGCCGGCCTATCTATCGATAACGAAGCCAGAGGCGCTAGCAATATTACCCTGGTCAACAATAACCTGTTAAACAGAGAGAAATCCCTCCTGGATGGAAAGACGCAATGGAGATAAAGTGCCTTGCCCAAGGAAACAACAGAATGATCTGGCCAGGACTAAAACCTGCAAGCCTTAGATCACCAGTACACTGCCTACACCGCTTGACCACAGTGCTCTCCAAAAATTGAGTACTGAATGGATAGTTTGCTTCATCAGAGTCTTAATCAATGCTACTGCTGCTATGTGGCTTTTACAACTACAGTATATGTATGTATTTGTGTATGTAGTTTAGATCATCCTGCAAGTAGGAACTTGTGAAGAAGCCTCATTGGCTTATCAAAGCCGCAAGCTGACCAAAGTCAGTCTCGTACATTCATATTTTAATGTCCATGACTATGAATTGTCAACAGCTCTGTAACTGGACAACATACATTAATCTTGGGGTGACTTGAACCGGGGACCTTTTGATTGGAAGGCAGCGGGTTTAACCACTGAGCTAACTAAGCTACAGCCCTACTCACCAGGAACAAACTCCCAACAGGGGATGTGTAGGGTGGGTTTGTAGAAATTCCACCTCATAAATCCTGGCTGTGTAACGGAGTCCAGGGAGTTACTCAGCAAACACAAAGGCGTTACTAAATGTTTAGTCTTTTGCTATGATAGCGTTATTAGAGGTGTAAGAAATATGTTACCGAAACCCTTTAGGGGCTATTATTTCAAAACAATTTCCGTTAAGACATTAATATAACATTAATATAACGTAATATCTCATAGACATCTTATGTCAACGTTTTATCAACACCACATTTAACGTACTAAACACGTATTGAATGTTATGATAACGTACCCGTTACTTCTCAAATCTCTTCCTGTCGAGATGTGTCCATTTCGTAGTGCAGTAAAGGTTTCCAGCTTCCTATTGAAACCACCTAGCGCCTAGGCTAGTCAAGACTAGGCCATCAGGTGCTACGAAATGCAACTCTGCTTAAGATGTCGGAACATCGAACATTATTCATGAAGTGCATGCTGTATGTTAGGAGCGTGTTAGCGCTTGTAACTTGCTGGGGGTTGTATCCTACCCCTTTTTCAACTTACTAACGCGTTTGTCTTGGTAATTCACCAAAGAAATAGGAAGAAAGGCTTATTCCATAGGATTGCTCACGTAGTCGATAGCTCGTTGCAGTAAAATTGAGCTTACACGTGTCACGCCAGGTGGCTGCTTGGCCCCCCTCCTCTCTTAACAAATGTGCCACGTTGTACCTTTTTTTCTGGCAGTTTGCCAAGGATCTATGAGCGTTATGTTTCCTGGCACTTTGCCAAGTCTCGAGAAAGTTCTCTTCCTAGCAGTTTGCCAAGGTTTTAAAGTAAACGGAATACTGTACGTCATGAGAACCGATTTGAAACCCCTGTCTTACGCATTTTAACCTGTTCTGGAAGTGGGTTCACCAGTGTTTTAAACGACAGTGTTTTTTTAAACACAAGTAAGATTTTAATCTAGGCAAATGGCGATGAATTATGATTAGAGAGGAGTATAATTAGCGAGGAGAATATGACCCATGAGTGTCTGCAGGTACTCGATAAATAAACACACATTTGGGATGTGTAGTGGTAGCGGTGTTTTTCCGCAAATGATTCGAACCTGTCGTCGCCGCTCAAGCTGCTAGTTCGGGGGGGGGGGGACACTCCCCCTATTCTGGGAAGCGGGAGTAACCGTCCTCTGTAACCCCGAAATCTAGGGGTCGACCTCGTCGTCTAGGCCGGACAGGCTGCCCGACGCTCTGCAAACCAGGTCGTCCTTGCCGGGGAACAAATCAGGTTCCATTCTTTGGTCTGGGATTGATCGTGGTGTCGCGGCCGGGCTGGCCCGTGGGTTGCGATCGCTCCTCGGCACCGATGTCTGTGTTCGGTGTCTGGGGATAAGTATTTCTCCCTTTGCCGTGGGAACCTGGCTCGGGGCTGGTTCTCTTTTCGGATTGGGCGCTTGCCCCTGCTAACCCGTTCTGGGGGCCCGGCATTGGTAATCTCGTCGGTTCCCGGCCTCAGGACCGGCCGCGGCTCCGGTTAGGGGGTCTGCGGGCCGGGCTTCTGCACCTGCTACCCCGTTCTGGGGGCCTAGCAGTTGTTAATCTCGTTGTAAATGTTGTTGTAGTTGTAAATGTTATTGTAAATGTCGCAGTTGTAAATGTTGTTACTCTCGTAGGCTCCCGACTTCGGGACCAGTTTTGGATCCCGTTTGGAAATCTGCGGACCGGGCTTCTGCCCCTGCGCCCCCGTTCTCGTCGGGCCCGGGCCCTCCGGAGCCAATCTCTGAGTACCCAGCAGTCGATTGTATAGCTCTGGTTCCCGGCTCCGGGGGCGGTTTTGGATCTGGAGTGAAACCTCGGTTCTGCCTTCCCTTCGAGTCTCGCCGGACCCGGGGTCTCGCCGGACCCGGGGCCTCGCCGGACCCAGGCTCCCGGAGCCCGTCTCTGTGTGCGTACCACGCCGGGTACCACCACGCCGGTACTCCTCGACCCGGACATTCTGTCCTTCCCGGTGGGATTTTTTTTTTTTTTTTTTTCTCTCGCCGGACCCGGGCTCCCGGAGCCTGCTATGGGACCGGCTCCGTTTCAGCGACCCCTCGGTCGTACTCTCTCTCTCGGACCCGAGCTCTCCGTGGCCTGTAAGCCCGCGCTCCGTGGGTCTCTCTTGCTGCGACCCGGACTGAGACGTTGCCTCTAGCCCGGCCGAGCCGTGCCTCTTCTCAAGAGGTCTTTTCTTGGCGGGAGTCTTGCTCCTGCCCTTCCCTCTGGCCGTAATCAACCGGACGTCGCCGGGACCGTTAGGGGTACTCTTTGCTGCGACCCGGACTGAGACGTTGCCTCTAGCCCGGCCGAGCCGTGCCTCTTCTCAAGAGGTCTTTTCTTGGCAGGAGCCTTGCTCCTGCCCTTCCCTCTGGCCGTAATCAACCGGACGTCGCCGGGACCGTTAGGGGTACTCTTTCTCTCTCTCTCTCCACCTCTCCTTCGGCCCTCTCCTGGCCACTTTCCTCCACCTCTCTCACCACTTCTCCCTCCTCCTCTCTCTCTCTCTCTTGTCTCTCCTATATCTTTTTCTGGGGCGCCGATGGCCTAAGGAATCAAGTCCAGCCTGCCCTAAAGCTTGCTTCTTAGACTCGTAAGCCACTGGTCTATCTAGTGCCACTGGGCTGGCGAAAAATTTATGCAGACCAGGCATGGGTCCCGTCTGGTGTAGGTTCTACACTTAGGGCCCAAATCGTGTTCGACCCAGGTTCTGCCTGGCCGAAACATCGAAAAGTTAAAAAAAAAAAACTTCAGCTGGTTACGAGACAAACTAAAACGCTCGAATTAAGGAAAGACTAACTCTTAAGCTTACGGAAAAATGCAAACTAACAAGAGAACGGGAGAGAACGGGAGGTACATAACGGTGAGTAGAGGTACGTAGCGTAACCTAGCAACGGCAAAATACGAAAAACGCTACGAAGTGGCCTAACAAAATCAACACAAGCTGAAAAAGAACATGAGAGAGCGAAATATAGAAGAAGAAATCGTGAATAGAAATACAATGTAGACATGCTATGAACATGAAAATACAACGACACGCCTATAGCGTGGGGAAGGGAAATTGGCGGGAAACCTAGGCAGTTCGCGGAACTGCTACCCCCGCAAAAAACCTAAGGGCGGAAACGCACTAGGAATAAAAACAGTCCCCAAAACCCTCCCTTTCAACAAAAAAGGATACTTATCGGGCTGGAAAGGACTGCCATACTCAACTGAATTATATTTCTCCCCCCACCCCCCCCCTCCCCCAACCGTAGAGAGTGATTTATGAGACAGAATTCCCTTTAAGGTTGCAACAACATTTGTAAAACAAACAAGCATATATGGAGCAAGTGAGATCGTTGAATTTACTGTACTGTAAGCTCAATGGTTCTAGTACAATGTTTCTCTGCCAAGTGGTGGGCTTGCCATGATTCGAGGAATTTAGTGAGCAAATTATACCTGTGAAATGTTAAAATTTCTATGAAGAGATATTTCTGTGAAGTAATCTTTATAAATTCTTACCATCTGCATCAAAATTGTAACATTGTCAGAGTTAGTGAACGAGTTGCGAATAACGAGATATAACCATAAAACATGCAAAAAATGTTTTACGCTGGACTCGTTATTTATAGAATTGAGTTAATTGCACACTTTTTTTTTTGGTTGTAGTTGTTATCTTTGTAAGCAGTTAAAAATTAGGGAATTTTTATTTTCTCCTGTTTACTCTGAATAATTTTAAGTAAATATACAACCATAATTTATCATCATTAATGATACTTTACCCAGTCGATATGCTCGTTAAGATCAAATTCACTTATCAATACTCGGCAGCCTCAGAAAAAATCTTGTCTTGGTCAGGGGTTTAGATCTGGTAAAGTTTGTTTCGTAGTGAGGAGACAGCGAAGAGAATAATTGTGACATTTTCAGTGCTTATAATACACTAGCTATAGCATTCTGTGGGTGTGTGTGAGTACACACTATATGTTCATTAATGTTACTTCATGGCAGACCTATACAATTAAAACTGCCAGTTTGGACCACATTATTATAAATCCAGAGAGTAAAAAACTTTCTGTCGAGAAATCAATAAGTTTAAGTGCATACAGTGTGACTATAAACAGCCTATGCCACATTTCATGAACAAATCTGATACGCACAGAATCCAATTTAAAAAAAAAAATTAAAATGTGACATCTCAAGAAGGCCTGAAGCTTCATATGTTCTCATGAAGTTGATTTTTTTTTTTACCCTATTTCCTTTTCCCTAATTGATATCATCTTGCTAGAGGCATAGAAGAGGCCTATACCTTGTAGAACTACAGACACTTTGAAATATGGTAAATATGTAAAAGACTTCCATAAATACCGACCATCCAACCAGTACTGACGTACAGTAGTTCTCAATTTACAATGAGTTATATTTCACTGACAATTCAACTTGTTATTCTTATGACATCAAATAGCAGATCAAGTATTTTCATTCTTCCTTTTCGTGTTTTACCTCTCACTTTTTATTTTTTTATTTTTTTGTTCATTTTTCATTTTTTTTTGGGTAGGTTCCCCTTTTTTTCATTTTTGAACATACATGCATCCATCTCCATCAGTACAGTACAGTAGCTATATTGTCGTAATGTTTATAAATTGTTAAGTCTTTGGTGATGTCGATTATGTACACATTCAACTATGAACTGATGTAAAATGTTGGATTGCTGCCTTATATTTTCAAAATATGTCTGACACTGCCAGTAAGCCTGTTACCAAAACAAATGCTAACATTTGTCCTAAGAGGCAAATTTATACACTCTCAAAATTTCAAAGAGGGAAAATTCACTCTTTGAGACTGTCCATGGAGGAATACTCCTTTGTAGTGAGTGAAATCCACTCTTATACCGACGAGAGGCTACATGCTATAGTAGTTCTAAAATTAAAAGGATATTTCTGTCCTATTTGGAACCAAATTTGCAGGATTTCACTTTCAGGATTCAGGAGAAATCACTCTTCAAAAAGAGTGATTATTAATACTAGACACAATCAAAGTATAAATCTTAAGCTTTATTAAGAGCAATGAAAAGAGCGATACTTGCACAAAAGGCTGGCAATTATGGAAGGGAGATGGCCACACACACATACAGACAATTGCCAGATGCTAGAGCGAGGTTAATACGGTAATGCATAGGTTATATGAGGCGAGTATGTCACTCGTTAATTCACAAACCAGGTAAGGTTTGGGGATTTTAGACCATTGGAATTAAACAGTTAATGCTGTAACTACTTTACTACCACTAGTTTGACAATTGAGTTCTTAACCTTATTAAGTTTTTAAGTTTATTTGCAATTAATTAAATGTGTTCAAAAGTTCAAAATTGAATATCTTAGTAACTGTGCTAGCTCTATCATCCGGAGAGTTGGATATTATGCTGCTTTCTCCTTGACTGATCTGTATTGTATATTTCTGGAAAATCTTTGAAAATCTAAAATGATTTTGCTATCCCTTTAAAAGAAATATTGATCTTTACAGGTCAACACATTTCCAATATATTCACAGGCATCTTTATCACATGTAAATACGGTACTGTAAACAATTATTGGTTGGTTTTCTCATTTAATTATTCTCTATTTCATTTAATAACTATAAGTCATCCTACAATATTGAAAAACTAATTAAAAACTTCAGGCGAGATTTTATGGTCAGTTGACCACACCATACAGTCATTCAGACACCCTGTCCACAGATGATTTTTGATGGACTATGCATTTTTTTAAAACAAGATTCTGTTTTAGCGTTCTCAGGATAATTACACGGATCTGAATGGCGAACAAAATTCCAAACATATATCAGTTTAGTATTAATAAGATAGATTTCCCCAACAATGTCAATACGTGAAAACTTGGGAGAAAAACTTTTCAATTTTTCTTACAGATGAAATCATTGGGATACAATGAACTTGAATGTATCCATGTTGTGTTTTATTTCTCCTCCTATCTAGCATCACGCAAAAACCAGCACGACTGAGACACGGTTGATAAATTGGAAGGAAATTTTTGCTATTTAAGGCAACAAAACAGCAGGGATTTAGGAAAAGAATTAAAATCTGTCTGTGAATGGGTTTTGCATCAAAATAAAATTAAACCTATAGCTGATTGTCTCTTAGAGCCATAATCCAATTCTCACTGGAATCACGCAATATTTGTAGAGTATAGTGATATGCACGACAAGTGTTTGCAAACTGTTTAGTCCAACAACCGTGGATATTTCTATGAGAACTGAGCCACGCCCACCAGACTACCACCCCTTCAGAATGGATGCCCAGAAAAAATGAAAGCTTGTCCTTTGGACTTCAGATACAATGATATGCTCTAAACTTTCTACATTCAAAAGTCTACTTAAGACCCAGCAGGCGCGTAGCCAAAGGGGGGGCGAAGGGGGCAGCCGCCCCCCCTTGAGCATATTTTTAAAATTTTTTTTAATGTTTTTATGATATCGCTAGTATTTTCAAAAGAGAAAATGCTAAGATGCAACTTACAAGGCCTGGGAAGTGCCATTTCCAGCGATCTGGGAGGCATTCTCAGCCAAAATTTTCTTGTACGCTTCGCGCCAACCATGGTGGCGCTATGCTTAGATAGTTTGCAATGCCGACTTTACAGTTTCACCCCTCCCTTGGCAAATTCCTGGCTACGCGCATGAGACCCATCTTTTCACTTGTAAAGCCCCTTGAGCAGTGACTTTTGTCTACTGATTAGATGCCTACTATTCTCATTTATTATTTTTATCATTATATCCATAAAGATCAATCCTGATCGGATGGCATTGAAAGCTCAAAAAATTGTAGGATATTTTCATCACATTTTCTTTCAGCCCCAATCCTTATATCTAAATTAGGCCAACCTATGTCACAAACCTCTGTTATGAATGTGGGATGGGAGGGAGTGGGGGAGGGGCAGGTGCAGGATTCAATAAGTTATTGTAGTTATGTTCCAGTTAATTAGCTTTGAATTCTTCTCAAACGCCTTTTCTTTAATTTTTAAAGCTCACAATTGTCGATAGCTAGCTAGATAGGAGTCAATGTAGGAAACACATGAGTGAAGAGTGAGGCCAATGCAATGCTCTCCCCCCCCCCCCCCCCAAAGAAAAACAGCATTAATCACTCAAAACCTGTCGTCAGCTATTATCAAACCAACCCAATGTGCTCTTCTAAATGCATGGAATACAAAGAGTCTTCAAGGTTGATTAAAAAAAGGACTTGTCATGATTTGCTGCGAGTCTAAAAGGAAGTCAAGATTTTCCAACTTGCATAAAATTTCAAGTGCTCAATGAATTTTAAGAAATTAATGGCAAGAATCTAGATACAGCCTAATAGTCCAAGCCATTGACAGCCTGTACGCTTGTCTGAAGTTGTTTCTAACACCTCTTATCCACACAATACCCATTACACCTGTCAGCATGCTGTTTCCTCAAATCACTAAATATATGCAGATAAATATATACCTTAAAACATTGAGTAAGTTTAAAAGCAAAAGGGAAAAAAAAATAATGCCAATTCCAATTCTCCTGCAAAGAAATTGTCTCATTTTATCTGACAGGTTTGGGTTATTCACTCCTGAAATTTGAAACCTCAGAATCTTACGATTTTTAATTCACAACGAGACATTTCTGAGACCGGGAATATTCAAGAGGTGTGCCAGGGAATGCGCATAAAAATTGTTTCCGTGACAAAACTATAGTTAACATGTAGGCTTTGACGATCATTGATCTTGTGTCATTGACCCGTTTGTCTCGCGTGTGGATTTAACTAACACTGATAGATTATATCAATGTGATGAATCACAAATTATGCAAATTATTGTAAATCTCAAATTCATAAGTGATAACTAAAGTTTATACAGTTTACAGTAAAGTCTTATCTTTGACATGCAATAACTGCGAACCAGAGGTTCATATGTACATACAAGCTCATTAATCAGAATAACTGTAGTAATATGTCACACAAAAGGATCGTTAGAGGGAGGTTGAATTGTTATACTTCATTAAGTTTCGATAAGTTGATAGAGAGGATACACGATCTTAATTGTGGCAAACTTCATGTTTAATATTGTCAAAATGAAAAGAAAAAAATCACCTTTGGTTCACCAGTTCACCCCAGTGTTACTTGGGTAAGTATTTGGGTGCTACTTGGGTACTACTTGAGTGCCACTTGAGTATAGCTACTTTAACTACGGGATTGACTGCACAGAGCCTGTATTTAGCTATGTACAGGTGGCCAAACCCCCCGCCCTCCCAAAAAAGTCCTCAAGGAAATAAGAATACATTGGCATTTGGGCATGGTACAAGAAGAATTCCCCTTGACATCCAATTTTTGAGTCCAAGGCTCTAAGTGTACTAAGGTACGGCAGGGTATAAATTGAGTGTTCAAATTTTGTGTCACAGTTTTAAAGTCTCTGAGGTTAGTCTCTCATAACATACTTTGGTTACTGTGTGAAAACTAATATACATCTTTGCACTTCTGTATATATATATATAGCAGTTTGATTTTTTTGCATAGCATTTTACATAGCATTTTGCGACGATGCGATGCAATACTGCATCAATAATTCCCTGACAAGGACTAAATGTTCCACAAGCAGTCTGACCATTTTGTGATACTGGATAATTTATTCCCTGACAAGTGCTAAATGGTTTTGGGTTTTCAAGAATGGCCTTAGTACCGATCTATGAGGGCAATAGCGAATACAGGTAACTATGTTAGAAAACAGGTTTGAGTACAGAGTCACGACACATCTGATGCTGTGGCAGAATGAGCTACGAGTCCCTAAAAGATTGCCTCCTAAGAAGCGGGCAGCTTAACAGCCACGTCTCCTATTAAACGGAGCAACAGGACCAACTCATTAACACCATAACAGGGAGTATAGCTAAACCAACACCTGCACAACGGTATTGGGATACGGTGAAATTTTTGGTCAAGATAAACATGGTATCACTAATGAAATGAGTGAAGTAGATGGTCGACAGAAATCATGCTGCAGATGTTTTTGAAAAAGATAAGAAAAGGATCCCCAAGATGTACAGTAACAGCGTGAAAGAAAACTTCAGATTAAAAGCCTGCAAGAATATCATGTGCAGTTAAATTCTTAAAATAGTTATACCAAGAAGAGAGCTAAGACATTTCTACCCTCTTTTCCACTGTCTAAAATTTTCCAGTAAGTTTTCCATTATTGAGTTAGCTAGGTAGTTATTTTAATAACTGAATGGTAGTTTCAGAAAGGAAGAGTAAGTTGGGAGGGGGGGGGAGGAGGGGGTGCCCCAGAAATGAGGGTGCAGTGCTGAAATGTCCTGGTCATGCAGTTTAGGTAGATAGGAGGTAGATAGGTAGGTAGATAGTTCAGGTAGATAGGAAAGTTCAAATGTAGAGATGGAGGAGAGGTAAGGGAGAGGAGTGTAGTTAATCACAACTTACCTTGATGCATACACAGAGTGACAGAGGGAAGGTACACATAACCAAGAGCCATGAGAATCCTGTCAAGATCCAGCCACAGACACCAATGCCTCCTTCAGGCTCACCAGCTGTGCAAGGGAAGAATATATATAGTGTAAGAAATATGTTATCCAAGATAATTAATACTTCAATTTGTTCAGTATGTTTTCAGTATTGTTACAACATTTTCAATCTAAGAGTTCAACTTAAAAAGGTCCACAAATATGCTAGAAAATGAAGCAAAACTGGTCACTCATGTTCAAACTTCAGCCTGCATCCAGATGCATCATTTAAATGCTCTCTGAGACATCTTATTGGAGTATCTTATAAACATGTAACTCAATGCAGGTCCTGTAGACAAAATGGAGAGTAGTGGGAAGAGGTTTCTAAAACCCAGTCTCATGGTCAATTGGGTGTTTGAGAAAAGATGGAGGGGACCTCTGGAAAGTATGGGATACTAAATATAATTGTATTCTCATTTTCATGATATAGTTCAGGAAAAATGATGAGTTACTAATAAGAGGTCTGGTGACAAGCTGACCCTTGACCTGACTTGTCTGTCAATGTCTCAACCTCTCCGTCTGGGAATAATTTGGAAGCTTGAATAGTTAACAGTACCAAGAAAGTACTTTTTAAACTGTCTTAGTGTTACACAACAGTCGTTTTCAACGACCTTGTCAGTGGCAGTATTTGCTACCAATACTGTGTACCCACTATTTAGATTACTATAGTAACAGGTGTATACATATATATATATTTATATATATATATATATTTATATATATATATATATATATATATATATATATATATGTATATATATATATATATATATAATTGAAATTGTAGTGAGTTGGAAAATCCAGAACAGTGAAAAAACTTCCAGCCTGCACCGGGATTCGAATCGGGGCCTCCCGCTTTGTATGCGGACACCCTAACCATTAGGCTATGGACGCTGATTGTATGTCTAGAGGTTTGAAACTGGTAAGGAAGGTCGTAATTCCACTGTAGGCGTTTTGTCACTTGTATCGAACAATACTAGTTCTGTTTTGGTGACATATATGCTTGCATGTTCTGGGTTGTGTGCATGTTTGCTACAATATTATTTGCTTATGATAAAGCATTGTACAGGCATATTACCTTTTCAGAAAAATACCCGAATGTGATCCATTAAAGCATATTCTGGTTTTTAAGATATCTCCAAGGAACACGTCCACGAGATAAACATTTTATATAATGTACAGTAAATATGATTAACAAATGCTGACAAAAGTAGACATACTCAAAACCATTAACCATGTACCACATTTCATGCTATATAAAATCAATATTAACTATGGCAGCCTCTATCTACTCAAGTAACACATAATATATACAGACTATATATGGTTCACATTATTTTCACCAAACTGTACTTCACAACAGTTTGAGATATGTAACCTACATACAGCACTTATAATTGTCTCTTGAGATTCATTACAGTCCTTCGATCCCAACCTTTGCATCGGAATGAAATATTAGATTAAATAAGTCGTGACTCACTCTCACCTAAAAGGCTGTTCGACATGATTCTCAACTTTTTCCATAATTGGCCCAGCGACTATTCCGCACCCCAAAGAGACTGTTCGTAGTCTTTAATCAATACTTCTCATGTATTTTGCATCTTGCTATAGCTCTACCCGGTCATTCTAATATGACAAGAAATTTTACTTGGCAGAGACATTTGATCGAGACATTTCGTATGAGACGTGTGAAGTATTAAAGGTTAAATGTACATAACTGCAAAGAATGCCAATGTTTTGAATATTTATCAGAGTAATATTAGTTTTAGCAACTTTTTTCATCATATTTACAGTAATTTGCATTTTGTAGAAATATTGCGACATTCAAAAAATCAATCAATAAAGTATTACAATAAGAATATGGTTTCCCTCCTCTACCAAACCTTCTAAACCCGTGGTTCCCAAACTTTTTCAAGTTACCGTCCCCTTGACTCCCAGGCCTCATCCATAGTGTGCCCCAGACACATTAGAACACACACTGTGTGGTGTGTGTCCTAGCTGTCCCAGACTATGTCACCAACATACGAATAAACATTCAGATTTTGTCTTATAGATTGTAAAAAAATGCCTACTTAGTTCAGATGCCACCCTGCCGCCCCTACCAATCAATCCCTTTATCCTCACTGCCCCCTTTTCCCTCACCGCCCACCTGGATCTCTCCACCACCCCCAGGGCAATGGTATCGCCCACTTTGGGAATCACTGTTCTAAACTAATAGCTACGAACCGTGTATAAAACGATTTCATACCAATCTGTAGAAGCTTCGTTACTGATTCCAACACGGTTAAGTGCCGACTGAGGTTTACTTGATGCACAGTATACGGAAATGAGCAATTTGTGTACAGTATAAGTTGTAAGAATAAATTACTTTAAATGGTTTGAACATAACTTTCAAGTCAAAGTGGTAATTTGAGCTGAGTCCATTTACATGTATCTTTTTGTGATTGAGGGACAAGTAGTGATGAATGACACTCAAATTCCTGAAACCACACACCGCATGATTCAGAAGAAATATGATCGTTTCATGGTGAGTCAGAGGTTTCCCATGACAACGACTAGAATATATATATATATATATATATATATATATATAAATATATATATATATATATTTATATGTGTATTAAACACACACATATATGACTGACGTTTGTATCAATTTTGAATGCATGACAACGCATGCCTCCCACTTCACCTACGTAGAATGTATTTGGTTCTTTGAAACCTTAACAAAAGAAGATTATGTAACACATCTACAGTATAACAACAAAGATTTGTACCAACCATACATATTATTTTAATATCACATCTAACAATCTTCTTTTATGTTGACCTTCATGTATCTAATAAGTACAAAACATCCTGTTACCATGGTAAAGCTTAACTATATTTGCAAGCTATTTCGTGTTGGTCTCATCAATACACAACGCTCAAGGTCATTACTTACTCAAAGCAATGATTTTATGACAAATAATCGCTGGAACCTTCGCTGAGGCCGCGAGGCATAAGATGACCCATCAGAGTTCTATTGCAATAATTAACGGTTCCACAAATGTTTTCTTTTTTTTCAAACGAAAACTAACACTTATGAAAAAGTATTTCCTGAAATGATCGATTGTTGGTGAATATTAGCTTGGACCAGCAGAATCACAAACTTATTAAAGATTCACCAACAAAGTTACTACAGCCTTTGTAAATCGTTTTCATAAAACTGAGAGATGTCAACACCAAAATCAATATTGATTCTTTGGAGTGAACAATGGCAATCAAAAAACACACGCTGACAAAATTTCAATCCAAGCTATTCCTTCTGATGTAGAAGAAAAACCAAATGTGTAAGATTATTTCATCAAATGCTTAGCTAAACAAACTAATTCAGCCTTCTCAGTTATAGAGATCTGTCAAAGTCTAGACACGACCTTGCAGATAAATGTTCCGTAAGAATGTATAAGTGGAACAGAACCTTTTGGACAAAGCAAAGATAATGATAATCTGACCTCCACAATGCTTGAATTGAGAGAATTAATACATATTTTACCATGAGCAGAAATGACCTCCTCAAATGTACCGTTTATTTGAAAATTGTGAATCTAGCAATCGACTATACAGTACAGTAGATTGTGAAAATGTCAGATGTGTCAGCTATGTCTCTCTCTAGTCTATCTGTCTTGTCCCTTGTCTTGTCTTTATTTCTCTCTCTAGTCTCTCTGTCAATAACTCCACCTACTGTCCCAACCTCTCTCTCTCTAGTCTGTCTGTCTCTAGTCTCTCTCCAGTCTCTCTAGATTTATAATATAAATGCCTCAGGTTTAAATTATTAAACTGTCTGCCTTCATTTCCATATTTTAATAATCAGTATCTGAATACCCTCCTTACTTTTTTTAACAAATTTTTTTTTTTCTCAAAGTATCTTACTATAATAGCTAGTAATATACTTGTCATTTCAGATAGAGGTGCTGAAGAGAAAGCAGTTAACATTTTAGGCAAACAAAATATTTGTTTTGTAAACCCTTTTTTTTCCTACACAAATATTCATTACAGGCATATTAAGTGAACACTGATATCTAAAAATTCAGCAAGTTACATCGGAACTATTTATACCTCGTGCTTGCTAATACAAATTCCAGTCGTCCATTAAAATCGGACACCATTTTGAAATTACAAAATGAAGGAAGGCCATTAGGGCCAGTGAGGGTGTACAGTGTTAAAAGATTACCAGGGCATTCTAGACACGGTAGAATGCGGTGCATAGGTTGTGGGGAGACAGGTAAGTGGGGAACGAAGTAAAAATTACATCACTGACAAGCGGAGCACATAAAACAGTACTACTATATCCATCAAAGCAGCAAGATGAAGATGCAAAGAGATACATACAAAGCCTGTGTGGAGATAGGAGAAGCAGGTTTTGCTGTGAAAACAGTGTCAAAGTAACATATATACATCCAGATGCATTATGAACATTCAATTACACCATCCTCCAATGAAATGATCATCCAACCGTTCAAGCTGAAAACATTCAACAAACAGAAAAAAAAGGGGGGGGGAGGGGAATGATTGAATTCTGCTTCATCGATCAACAACTCCATGCACTATATCATGAAAATGTCTTTAGTTGAGCTGCAGTAATAACAGCCAAGTAGACAAGAATTGATTTGTAAATATCAAATGTTCGGTGGTACAAAACAGTGCAAACACCTCAGACTGATTTCGGATTTCTTAATCATTTTCCCCCCGGACAGACGGACGTAATTTCTCTATCACATCAATATAAGTACGTAGTTGTTAAACATGTACAAGGGACATGCTTTAGAATCGGAGACTTCTCAGTTTCGTTGACTACCCGATGAAAGTAGACAGAAACTAATATAAAGTAAGATTATTAATTGCTTATTTTATGCAAAAGGGCCAGTAGTTGGAGGGAAATGGACCTCACGAAAGTGATTTTTGGCCACCTCTTAGTGAATATAATAATCATTTAGTCTGTAAGGAAAGCTACCGGTTGGTGTAAGTTAAGGATGCACTATCGTACAATTAGATCACTCCCCAAAATAAAAATTGTAACATAATGGAACATAAAAGCATAATGTCAATTGATAATGTAAGAAAATAAGAAACAGGTCAAAAAACAACAAAGAGTGCGACCTCTTCACTGATCAGAATGGCCATAAAGTTTTGATTCATAATTTTTTTCCAAAGTAAACCTTTCCGAAGGTTTTGACCAGACACTCAAATTACTTCCCGACATAACTAGTCTTTACATTTTACAGATGATAACATGTTCTTTTGAGTAACAATGCTCTGACAAAGATATTCAAAGAATTTTAAAATAAAAAACTAAGAGCACAAATCTGCAATAATTTATTTATCAAAAGGTTTTCACTGTAATATTCTGTTTGATATAGGTTTCTCTGAGACTGGATGCATGTATGCGGACTTACAGCTATAGAGACTGGATGCATGTATAAGGACTGACAGCTAGAGAGACTGGATGCATGTATAAGTAGGACTGACAGCTAAAGAGACTGGATGCATGTATAAGGACTGATAGCTACAGAGACTGGATACATGTATAAGGACTGATAGCTACAGAGACTGGATACATGTATAAGGACTGCTAGCTATAGAGAGACTGGATGCATGTAAGAGGACTGATAGCTGTAGAGACTGGATGCATGTATAAGGACTGCTAGCTATAGAGACTGGATGCATGTATAAGGACTAATAGCTACAGAGACTGGATACATGTATAAGGACTGATAGCTACAGAGACTAGATATATGTATAAGGACTGCTAGCTATAGAGAGACTGGATGCATGTAAGAGGACTGATAGCTGTAGAGACTGGATGCATGTATAAGGACTGCTAGCTATAGAGACTGGATGCATGTATAAGGACTAATAGCTACAGAGACTGGATACATGTATAAGGACTGATAGCTATAGAGACTGGATGCATGTATAATGACTGATAGCTACAGAGACTGGATGCATGTATAAGGACTAATAGCTACAGAGACTGGATGCATGTATAAGGACTGCTAGCTACAGAGACTGGATACATGTATAAGGACTGATAGCTATAGAGACTGGATGCATGTATAAGGACTGATAGCTGTAGAGACTGGATACATGTATAAGGACTGATAGCTTCAGAGACTGGATGCATGTATAAGGACTGATAGCTACAGAGACTGGATGCATGTATAAGGACTGCTAGCTATAGAGACTGGATGCATGTATAAGGACTGATAGCTACAGAGACTGGATACATGTATAAGGACTGCTAGCTATAGAGACTGGATGCATGTATAAGGACTGATAGCTACAGAGACTGGATACATGTATAAGGACTGCTAGCTATAGAGACTGGAGGCATGTATAAGGACTGATAGCTACAGAGACTGGATACATGTATAAGGACTGATAGCTGTAGAGACTGGATGCATGTATAATGACTGATAGCTATAGAGACTGTATGCATGTATAAGGACTGATAGCTTCAGAGACTGGATGCATGTATAATGACTGATAGCTATAGAGACTGGAGGCATGTATAAGGACTGATAGCTACAGAGACTGGATACATGTATAAGGACTGATAGCTATAGAGACTGGATGCATGTATAAGGACTGATAGCTGTAGAGACTGGATACATGTATAAGGACTGCTAGCTACAGAGACTGGATGCATGTATAAGGACTGCTAGCTACAGAGACTGGATACATGTATAAGGACTGATAGCTATAGAGACTGTATGCATGTATAAGGACTGATAGCTTCAGAGACTGGATACATGTATAATGACTGCTAGCTACAGAGACTGGAGGCATGTATAAGGACTGATAGCTACAGAGACTGGATACATGTATAAGGACTGATAGCTATAGAGACTGGATGCATGTATAAGGACTGATAGCTGTAGAGACTGGATACATGTATAAGGACTGATAGCTACAGAGACTGGATACATGTATAAGGACTGCTAGCTACAGAGACTGGATACATGTATAAGGACTGATAGCTGTAGAGACTGGATGCATGTATAAGGACTGATAGCTGTAGAGACTGGATACATGTATAAGGACTGCTAGCTACAGACTGGATGCATGTATAAGGACTGCTAGCTACAGAGACTGGATACATGTATAAGGACTGCTAGCTACAGAGACTGGATACATGTATAAGGACTGCTAGCTATAGAGACTGGATGCATGTATAAGGACTGATAGCTACAGAGACTGGATACATGTATAAGGACTGATAGCTATAGAGACTGGATGCATGTATAAGGACTGATAGCTGTAGAGACTGGATGCATGTATAAGGACTGATAGCTGTAGAGACTGGATACATGTATAAGGACTGATAGCTACAGAGACTGGATACATGTATAAGGACTGATAGCTGTAGAGACTGGATGCATGTATAAGGACTGATAGCTACAGAGACTGGATACATGTATAAGGACTGATAGCTACAGAGACTGGATACATGTATAAGGACTGCTAGCTATAGAGACTGGATGCATGTATAAGGACTGCTAGCTATAGAGACTGGATACATGTATAAGGACTGCTAGCTACAGAGACTGGATACATGTATAAGGACTGCTAGCTATAGAGACTGGATGCATGTATAAGGACTGATAGCTACAGAGACTGGATGCATGTATAATGACTGATAGCTATAGAGACTGGATGCATGTATAATGACTGCTAGCTATAGAGACTGGATACATGTATAAGGACTGCTAGCTATAGAGACTGGATACATGTATAAGGACTGCTAGCTACAGAGACTGGATACATGTATAAGGACTGCTAGCTATAGAGACTGGATGCATGTATAAGGACTGATAGCTACAGAGACTGGATGCATGTATAATGACTGCTAGCTATAGAGACTGGATGCATGTATATGGGCTGATAGCTATAGAGACTGGATGCATGTATATGTGTTTTGTCCAAAAAAAAACTCTCCTCCAACCCCCCCACCCCCTTTTTTTCACACACACACTAGATAGACTGTAAACCATCATGTAAACCATTCTTGGGGTGGCGGGGGAGCATATGTCGGTGCACTAACTATACAAAAATCGCTGGTCTTGTATGTGGATTATAGGTGGACCACCACTTGCCTAATTATGGACATTCCCTATCATTCTGACACCATCTCCACTGATCCGCCTGTCCATTATGTATGACGTGAATGACAGCTTTTTGGCTGAAAAACTCATCCCATTTCCTTGACTCTCTCTCTCAGCCCCCCCCCACTCCCTGCCCTCCCCCTGCCCCTGGATTCTCCCAATTCAAATCTGCTATGCCCATTTATGAGGCAAACATACATCCGTCTATAGCAAAATATACAGCCACACATTATTTAAAGGAAGATTCTCAGGTGTACAGAACAATATTAATATAGCCTTTAGTGTTTGTAACACAACTCTCATCTCCCAATGCAATGCCCCTCCACTCCCCCCCCCCCCCACCCTTAATGCATGCCATGTATAGCCTATATAAATAGAACAAAGTACATGCTACCTTTGTAGTGCAATTTGAAAAATATCGATTGATAGATAAGATAAAATAAATTATATAACAAACAATGCCAGATTGAATCTGTTCTTAAAAAGCGTGAAAGTAGTAGTACCAGACCAAGGCTCTATAACTGATTAAAATGATATCAGCCCTGATTTATATTTGGATGTGTCAGTTGGTATACCATTGCACAATATCATATTTAAACACCTGATTTTGCTACAGAAGTTCATATGTACTGGTCTATTTAGTCAAAAACCCTTCTTTGCTCTTGCAAAACTTGTTAACAAATAAAGTAAAAAATCTGCACATATCCTGATGTAAACTACTTTTCTGCCTGTATATATATATATATATATATGTATATACATATATATATATATTGGGTGATATACAGTAAACAATAAACAACAACATAAACAAAGAAGACACCTGCAATCACTGAGACAGTCAAAGATAATATACACAACTGCTTTGTGAAGAAGCACGATGTTAATGATAAACGCCGATTCAATTTATACAAAGCCACACAACCTTGGTATGAATACATATAATCCACCACTATGTATGTATACCTCCTATGATCATGGGTTGATTTTCTTGTCTGGATGGCGAAGACCTCAACTCAAAAGACATCCTGGCGCCAGATAAACTCTCTGACTGCTGGTCCGCGCTCACGCCTGATATAAACGTCGTTTTGACTCTGGTCACGGTTCAAGGTTGTCGGGACAAAACAAGAGGAGGTTGGTACACCTATTCCAGTAATCCCTAAAGTTTGATTTCTAAAACTTTATCAATCGGCGCTCCAAAGAAAAATAAAATCTAACAAGCCACGTCTCCGTCGATCCGATCAGGCAAAATCGAAGAGTTCATTTAAGAGGAAATCCAGTTTTTTCTCGTGTGTGTCTGTGCGTTTCCTTATACACGTGCAAGCTGCAATCCTCGATTAAACTCTACTACAACACGGCTGTATTAAATTACATCGACTCGGTTGAAACCGAGGGTGATTTATCCCAGCTGGCCGACAACGACGATGACGGCAACAATGCAATCATCCAGGAATGCAGGGAACTGCAGCCAGAAACTCATTTACATTCTCCAAGCCCCTGCTACCTGACTCGCACACATCCAGCACGTTTTATTTCTCTTTAATTCTTTTTCGTGATGACTATTGTGGAGGTAGAGGGAGAAAGCAATAGTAATATGTGGAGATTTTACAAAAGCAAAAGGAGCGCGCTGTGCAGGAAAGGACTTATGAAGTGGCTTGGATTGAAAATGTGGAGTTGGGATACATTACAGACATATATATTTATACATATATGTTTAAGTACTAGATCAGTCATGAAGGATAGCACTGTTGAGTGACTACTTAATTAAGAAAACAATTACTGTGATCTTAATTTACAGCAACTGGTTTAAGTTTCATTAACGACATCATACAGAAAAAGAAAGAGAAAACTGTTCTCACGATATCGGAGAGTTAGGTAATGTTGCATGTAGGTGTGAGCTGAAGACTTTTCGTCACAGGGGTGGGGGAGGGGGGGGGAGATTGCATGGTTGTTTAAAGTTAAGCTCCATTGGATGTAGATTGATCTACACTTGAGGTTGGTTACAAACATCGGTTGTGGACGATTAATTACTGCTTTACGAAGTATGAGTAGCATGATTTACAGTGTAAGAATTATAAGACGGTACTTCAATTGGTTATGGTAGATTCAGATAGATAAACTACAGTAAAACTGACTGGTTTGGGTATTTACGAACAACGATGCTTACCTGTCTCCTTAACCTTACGCACACCTTTCTACCCCAGCCTATTAACTGATAACATTCTTGTTGCTGCAACATGCTCTTTCAGTTTAATGTAGATGTAACAATAGAGTGCCAATTTGCAGGGGGAAGGGGAAGGGAAAGAGGAGAGGAGCAAGAGGAGAGGAAAAGCACGAGGTGCAGCATGAATCACAGACACATATCTACCTTTTGCCACAAGAATTCAACCAATGGAAGATTACCTATTAGACCCCTCCTCTTGCTATTAGACCCCTCCTCATGCTATTAGACCCCTCCTCAAGCTATTAGACCCTTTCTCGTGCTATTAGACCCTTCCTAATGCTCTTAGACCCCCTCCTAAAGCTATTTACCCCCTCCTAATGCTATTAACCCCTCCTCTTGCTATTAAACCCCCTCCTCATGCTATTAGACCCCTCCTCATGCTATTAACCCCCTCCTCATGCTCCTTATGCTATGAAACCCTCCCCATGTTATTAGACCACTCCCTAATGCTCTAAGACCCCCTCCTAATGCTATTAAACCCCTTCCTCGTACTATTAAACCTCCTGCCCATGCTATTAACCCCCTCCTCTTGCTATTAAACCCCCCTCCTCATCAATCATTATTGACGATTAACTACAAACTTTTTTCTTTTCACATTTATAATTTTTTTCAACAACTCTCATTTTTATATCTATATAGCATACATATAATGAAACTGATAATATTGATCAAAATGATAAAAACTCCTCCTTGTCACAGTTTCATGTGCACTAGTTCACAGCTAGTAAATGACATGAACCCATACAACGACTGTTTTGGGCCAGTGCTAGTTTTGGCCACATGCACAAATTTTCTGTGATTATTTTTGTTAAGACTGGATAGTCTGTGTCTAACATTAAAGTATTTTCCCATGACTTATCTATTCTCAATGTTATAGTTCTCTTTTTCTGTTGATATGTCCTCTTTTTCTCTGCAGAACAACAAGACTTAAGTGTGTGTTGTACTATATAACAATGGTGCATCATCATAATCATCATTATCACCATTATTATTATTATTAGTATTATTGTTATTAATATTATTATTATTAGTAGTATCACCATCACCACCTCAACAACCATCACCACAACAACCACCACCATCACCAACACCACCATCATCATCATGACCATCATCATCCCTGTGTGAAAATCATTATTGTGAAAATTATTCAGGGGCCCATGGCCCCTGAATGTCAGGGGCCCAGTAGGTGAGAACACTTGTCACATTCAATTGAATACACAAATAAATGCACATTAATGATGTACAGTATACTGCTCACTCAATCAGCCATGCTGTACCTGTACACAGGAGTTCATCAGGAGATGTTTACAAGTTTGTTATATCAAATGAGTAACTGAGTCATACATGGACTTGCTTGAGCTAGGTAATTATACTTTCTCTGGTTATTAATTGTAATTATTATTTTAATGCTCATACTGTTAACTTATTAAAGGTAAAAATTATCGTTAACTTAAATATGACAGAGATCTGCATGATAAAACAACCCTTCTGGACAGCTAAGAAGAATTCTCCAACATAGAATAAATTAAGATTTTCTGAGCTATTTGGGAAAATTCTTCATCACACAGACCAAATAACGAAGGTTGGGAATTGTGTCTCAGGTATAGATTTAAAAAAACATGCGTAATTTTTATTCTGAATGAAATGATTGGTGTATTAAAGATGTTTTCCATCTTTCTGCGGTGAGCAAAATTATGTCAGCTATCCCAAGATGTGAAATACTGCCACCACTTAATTTCACATCATAGCAGCTGCCAAGTGGCTATAAATCTATAGGAAAATATTGTAAATTTTGTAACATTTATGTGCAGGATACTGCAGGACCATACTACAGTATCTAACAACATTCACTACATTTTACATTCAAAACTTGCTGGAAAATGTTTTATTTTGAGGGTAAAAATACTTTTTGAAAGTTACCATAAGCCATGCTGACAAAATACAGTAAGAAAAGAGACAACATTTATCAATAAATTACAGCTGAATTTTGCTCTGAATTTGTGATTTTTTTTTATAAAATGCCTAGTCTACCTGTAAAATATGACATAATGTTACTGACAACATATTATGTTAATTTTGTCCACAATTTTAACCAAAAACATGTAGACTAAAGTGGTTTGTAAAAAGTTGTGAGACACAAAAACAAAAAATCAAAAAAATAATAGTATGTTGGATTCAGTAGTTAATGGCTCACTGATTAAAATTACTGATTGTATAGTATTGGTTTTCTTGGAAATTTTTCTCAGACATACTTAGTTCAAGTCATTATACAACATTTTTCGATGATCCCACATAGATGTTTAAAGATAAAAAGCATGCTTTGGTTATTTAAAGTTATCGGGTAACTTATTTAGTCAAATATTTATCGGGCATATAACTAATCCAGTATTGTATAGTCCAATGCTACATGGCAAAAGTGATATAAATGTTTTTTTCTCCAATTTTGTAAACACTGCAGCAGATTACTTTCGGAATTTTATTAGAAATATAATTCATACAAATATTTAAATATCTGCTACACAAAATGTGAGCACAAAATTATTCTGTTTAGTAAAAATATGTTTCTTCCCATTTACCTCAAAGTAAGGACAACAAGAGTCCCTCCCTTCCCTCCGCCCCCCCCCCAGCAGCCATTTTTAAGACGAAAAATCTCAAAATCTTTCTCAGCCAGTTCAAGTCCAAAAATTTAAAGATACAGTACTTTAATTGCCACGAATCTGTACCTTTCACCATCGAATGCTAATTCAATATCATTTTTTTGAATCTATAGAAATGTATTGATTGCAAACGAGACAGAATATTTAGATAAACATAACATGGACCGTTGCCCGAATGTCTCATGAGTTTAATCTAATTTCGCTATTAATTTGACACTGAACATGCAGATTTCTCTCAAATATTCGTGCCAAAGTTTACAATTTAATTACGTTCCCGCATTCAGAATTTGTTTAGGAAAATGTCCATGGACAAAAGCTGAATTGAGTGAACAACAAGAATGAAAATGTATTGACCAGATTCATGCTTTGTGATATCTGCTAGATTGGTTGGTGATCTATGCATCCAAATCTAAAACCTGTATGTATTAAAGTGGTTTGATTGGATGGGAGCAAAATACTGAAAATTCAAAAAAGTCAACCAGACAACTTGAACTTTTCCTGAATGAGTCACTTTTGTCTTATCTGTAAATAGAAGTAATAAGTTGACTAAAACGAAGCGAAGAACTTGAACTTTGAGAAATATTGGCATTATAGTCTTAAAGGTAGAGCTATGCGATAGTTAAGTGACAATATGCACTTTACATTTGCTTCTTGCGAGAGGGGATTTATATATTGCAAATACACTGCCTCCACCAAATGCTCATGATCGAAGCCTTCGTATAATTAAAACCATTAACCAAATTATCCTCTATCACATATATGCATAGTGTTGACTTAATACACAATAAAGTGATAATTAAAAGATGGGTTTGACTTTACTTTGTCTGCACAAAACTTAATCAAAATATGGAAAATTTCACTTTTAATTGCTTCTGGCTCATAATTTTGAGGAAGAGTAGCTAATTTTTCAGTATATAGCTTGCATCTGACCCATTATTGGTTAACGGAAATATTAATAAATTTCATGCATATATAATATAAGAGAAAACATAAATATTGCATTATGGCACTTTATTGATGATGATGATGATGATGATGAAATGGGGTTGAATTTATTGCAATTTTTTCCCCACTTTGAGGTAAATGGGCACTGATACATATGAGACCAACTTACTGTGCTGGATGCATGGTGAAATTTTCTTTATTTTTAAAGCATCAGTATTTTTGAAAATTCTTTAAAAACCCATTTTTGGGGGGGTTCCAATTCAGAACATTTTGTTCATGAATGTCCTTTAATAACATTCTCTAAACGTTCCCCCAAAAAATTTGCGGTCAATTCCAATAGGGTCAGTAGTGCAGTCCCTTGTGTGGTGAGTGCAGGCTTTCTTGAACCAACAGTACATTGACCTCTAGAGTCCATCAAAATGTAAAGTCAATTCTCCAGGGAGGAATAAAAAAATAAAATTATTAAATCATTATGAATAATTTTCATAATTTTTAAGAATTTACATTATTATCATAAATGCAACAACTTATTATGAACTCCCTCATCTACTACTGTATGACCCTGTACATTAAATTTTAATAAATTTTAATTTATCTGCATCCATCTGATCCATCAAAACGACAGCTTTCATGATATGGAACCTGTCCAACCCTGAGACCAATGAAACTATTGAGTCAGTTGTTTCATTTAAGGCAATAAAGCAAACAAAAAAACTTGATTATTTAGACGACTTCATGACCTCTGACAGTGTTTGAAGTATTTCCAAGCTCCTATTTAACGTCTGCATAAATTTTAAGAAAATGTTGCAATCCAAATTATTTATCCTCCTCCCCCCTTCCTCTTGTATACTTGAGGAATCCTATAGATATTACCTAATTTCCCTGCAAAACATTTAAGGAGTGCTAGGCAGGGAAAAAAGACAACTCGGTTTCAATATTCCAGTCAATGATACATCAGGTTGTCAATGTTGTTAGTTACTGTCCTTCAGAAATTGACAATAACAAGGCATCTTGCCTTTCATTTCATCTTCTTATTTTGCCTGTGAAGACCCAGATAGAGAGAGGATCGCTAGACCGTACACGGTTTGAGATTTCTCATCTGGAGGACGATCGCAGTCCTCAACTTCTGGAAGCACTCCAAAAGTAATTCTGGAACAATTTATGCTTCTGGGCTCAATTTTGGGACATAAAATTCGTCTTTTTGCAGGTGCTAAGAATAGACTTGACAGAAGTTTTTCAGAATAGAAAGGAACTGTAAATCACTGCACCGAGCGAATGTGACGTTGCAAACCTGCTGCGAGGAACATTCATGTCGTCTACGTCAGCTGTTTCTGACATTTTCTGCTTTCTGTGCCTGTCTTCTACTTCTTACAATATGCACCGATGGCACATACACGCATCGATATATGTACAGACTTTATAAAAGGGGTGCTATAGTGTAGGGAATAAGTATCTTGTTGTGTCTGCTATGTACTGTAACTATGTCTCTCCCCTCCCCCTCCCCCACCATCCCCCTCCCCCACCATGCACCCCCACCATCCCCCTCTCTGTAAAGTAAATTATGTCCAAAACAAATCTCAATGTGTACTAAATTAACCTACTGTATACTATGCCTTTCTGGCTTTCCAACAGATGTTCTTGACCTATTGATGTAGTTTAATTTGCATATATAGTTGCAGGCTGAAGTTGTTAATGTGATCAAGTGACTACCAGTGGACAGCACCATTTTGGGAGAGGGGGGAGGAGGGGGGGTTGACTGCTTCATTTGTACTGAACAATGCTGTACTAATAATTAAGAGAAACCCCCTGTCTGTGGTGGAAAGTGCAAGAAACAAATTTAGTAACCATCCAAATACCAGCAGCTGCCTCTTAAGTCAATTTACTTGATGATTGTATGTACCGTAACTTGCCAAATATTCCTCGAAAAAAGATTGAATTTTTTTTTTTATATATATATATATATTTATATATTTTTTACCAACACTTCCTAGATATTTTCTTCAGCTAGCAAAAAATTTATATGCAAGAAATTAAGGATTCTGTTCTGTGATCAACATTTGGTCATCCAGGGAATGTACCCTACATGAACAATCAAGGTCATCAGTACAGGCCGAAAATTTAAGCATTCCCAAGAAATGCTAAAAGTTTCGAAAAAGAAGTTCATGGTATTTTTCTGGATGTCCATTTAATTATTATTTTCAGAATCTATGAGAGATATAACTAGATAGTTGACTGTATCAAGGAGGATGTTACATAATTTGAGGGTGGCAATAAAATCCTTGTGAAAGTTGGGAGATGGGAGTGACCTTTAAGGAGACTGTCCTATCATACTTGGGAACAATACTGATCACCTTCAGTCGCATTGTAATATAAAAGTTTGGCAATTTCAACTACTCTAATTTCAAAATACTTCATAATAATTCGACACAAAGTGTTGCCAAGTTTAAGCAGCTAATGAATGACATTAACTGTGAATTAAGGTATTTTTAGTGCCTTCTATCATTGAAATCTCGACCAAAAGCAACTCCAAGAATTGCCTTCAACCACCAACACAAATTAAAAGGATACTTTCCAGTGCCCGATGCAGTTGATTTTACCATGAACTCAGGTCCTTACTGACTTAAGAAACTTCATCATAACTTTAAAACCGACAAGTTTCCAGCAGCAGGGAAATTATAATTGTAAGCCTTGAGAATGGTAGAATTGAAAGAAACTTGAGGGAGTGGGTCGTTGACCCTGAAGTAGAGCAGTGGGGATGGAAGGAGGGGGGGCACAGTGCTAAAATGTAACCAACTTTTGAATAAAGCTAGGTTGATTTGAGTGCATATAAGAATGGAGATAGGTACGAGAGAAGTGACGTAAATTCTACTTCGATAAACTGATCGCAGAGGAAACTTTAAAAAGGGACGTCAAATAAAGATCCTGCGCAAGGGAGTCATACCAAACAAATTATTTGTTCATTTTTCTATAAGTTGCTTCGTTGCTTTGAGCCATATGTCTAGACAAAAATCGATGAATCGTGTCTGAACGTTTTTTTCTTACTGGGTGATATTAGCATCTCACAAGAAGTGTACATAAAAAAATATGGAGACATGAACAGACACAGACACTTCAATCATTTATCCATTGCAAGTTGGTTAATAATGCAACTGGGGTAATTAGTTGTCAAGACAGGCATAATTTAGACATTAATTAAGACATGTTTGCAGTATTGTTTATAATCTTATGTTTCTCTGCCAGAGTAGCATTACTGCTGACAGTGCTTTAATGTATTGGTGGTGTTATAGTAGTTCTCTCTGCAGGCATGTAGCAAGGAATTTGGCAAAATTCTGGCCGGAAATGCCTCCCAGATGGCTGGAAACGGCACTTCCCAGGCCTTGTAAGTTGCATCTTATCATTTTCCTTTTTTGAAATTACTAGCGATATCATAAAAAAATCCAAAATAATGCTCAAGGGGGGGGGGGCTGTCGCCTCCTTTGCCCCCCTTGGCTATGCGCCTGTCTCTCTGTCGGTCTGAGAATGAACTGCAAGGTTACCCAGCAATATTATTACACCTTGCATATTCATGTATGTAAAACTGTGAGATGAATGGATGGATTGAAGGATGGATGGATGGGTGTGTGGGATGAATGGATAGATGGATGAATGGATGGATGGATGGATAGATGGATGGATAGATGGATGGATGGATGGATGAATCAATGGATGGATGGATCGATGGATGGATGAATCGATGGAAGGAGAGACGAACGGACAGATGGATGGATCTACAGTAGCTGCTTCACAAGTCGTCAAAGTACATGTTATGAGTCAAAATATTTCAATTTTATTTGTAGTACACTGCAATTCATGTGACATGCTTTAGTAAAGCAGTGATTAATTTATCTCAGTGTTTATCATACAAATAAGGCTAAGACTTAGACAGCAAAATATACAGCTCAACTCCCACTGATGGGGCTAAGGTTAAATACCAGCGTTAATTGAATAAGCGACATCACGATATTTTGGGATACAGCCCGGTCGCCTTGCTACGGTCAGAACAGCCTAATTAGCTACATAGTCCCATTAATTAAGTAGTTCTACATGCAGCACACATTCATCAACTCTTCACTATTAATAGAAACAATTAAAAAACGAGCAGTGAATATCTCATAGACCTTACGGGGCCTTCGGGGAATTAGCCATTTTCATTCTCCAGGTTCCCCACTGCTACGTCTCCACGAGCAACAGTTCTTTCATCAAATTAAAAACCTCATACCATTTAGCTTTGTTTCTACTACTATCTTTACTCTGTTCCATGTCATGTATTTTTATCTCAAACCTGCAAGGACGTCTACAGTATGTACTCATCACTCTGACTGAACCAAAATGTCGTACAACTCGCCCGTGAGGTACATCACCCCAGAATCAGTAACATATCTACCTACGAAATACCATGGCGAAAGCTTGAATCGATTTGCCTGACTCAGTGGAGTAATTAATCTTCAAACCCTAGGGAGGTACCTTGATCAAGGTAATGTTACCTTTTGCCCCCCCCCCTCCCCCATTTAGAAAGAGATTTGCTTACTCTCCACGTCAACGAGCCTAAGAAGAAAGAAGTCTGAGAAGAACCTCGCCATTTGTTTCCCATTGAGTTCATAACCAGATATTAACACTTTAACCGACTCTATGACCTACGTGCACTAAGCTGACAAAGGATACAGTTCCAAAGGCTCAAATTAATATCTCAAATTTTTAATCAAAATCGTGATAGTTCTCCCTTTTGGTTGATAATTGGTACAATCGGCAACCAGATAGTGTGTAATTGTAGCCTAAATACATGGTAATAAGCTGACCTCATTCTTTGAAGATGATAAAGAAAGGAAGAAAACAAAATGGTGTCAATTTGGCAACTTTCCAGGTAAAGGTCACTTCCCATGGCAACAACAGAACCAGAGGAAATTTACTTAACTATATACCGCCCTCACAATAGCCTATATGTTATGAGCAGGGTGGAAATACAGTTTTATAATGCAAATACCGACATTGGTGTAAATATAATAAAAATAAATAAATGAAAAAAATAAAATAAAACCAAATTGAGAAATTTAGCAAACAGAAATATCGAAACAAAATTTTTCCTGTACCCTCATCATAGCGCCCTCTATGGGTTTCCTCCTAAATGATCTGCACTGCAGGGATTCAACATCACATGAAAAGACAAATGTCTTTCCAATGTATGGTACTAATTAGTCCAGGCAAACTTGATAATTAAGAAAGGGACAATTGAAAGTTATCTTTATCACCAAACCTGAAATTTGAAAAGGATTTTCTGGTGGCTGAAGTTGAATACTTAGCAGAATTACTTAAAAGTTCTTGCATCTTTAGACGAAAACCACTTCCTGATAGCAAGTTTGTATGGCATAGATATGAATATTTTGTCAATTTTTGTGATATTTTGTAGATGCATCTGGGAACAGCAGAATGAATGATGTCATCAGGACAATACTTCAGCTGAAAATGTGTCTGCTCTTATTTTATAACAGATACTTCGATCTTTTATTTACAGAGGAAAAGAATGTTAATACAAAAACTATATATATTGGTGAAATACATTTTACAGAAAAAATTGACAGCTAAGTACACATACCATTTGAATGTATCACATTTCAAAGATAAATCAACAAGAAGAAGAAATACAAGATTATGATAGGAAAGTATTTGCTTTTGAAGAGCATTTGGCCAGATGATCATCATAAGCCATCTAAATGTGATCCAAGTTTCTGCAGTAAATAGTTGAAGGATTAGCCAATCCAATCAGGTTACAAAACATTCAATCAACCATACAGGTCTTCAGTTAGGCACATGTAATTACATTGATCTAGGGGTTTTCAATTATAGCAATGTGAAATATATACTTCTCTGCAAATACCAGTTTATTTCATTATTTGCTACCGGGAATTCCCTTGTTCCCTTCAAATGTAACTTGATATCCCTCACACTAATATAACCTGAGCACTATGCAACAACCAAATAATTAATGGCTTATATACTCTTTGTGATGGACTGTAACCGTGGACACAATATTTATGAATGGCTAACTCTGAGGGACTCTGTAACCATGGCTACAATATATATGAATGGCTTACTCTATTAATGGACTCTGTAATCGTGGACACTATTTATGAATGGCTTACTCTATGATGGACTCTGTAACCGTGGACACAATATTTATGAATGGCTTACTCTGAGGGACTCTGTAACCATGGCTACAATATATATGAATGGCTTACTCTATGATGGAACCTGTTACCATGGACACAATATTTATGAGTGGCTTACTCTATGATGGACTCTGTGACCGTGGAAACAACTTACAGAGGGCGCTGTCATATTTAGTACACTGAAACTTAACAAGCCTTTGCTATCTGAATTTTAGAAGAATGGTGGTACACCATGAGTTAATCACCACTATATTAGTAAAATACAAGTCCCTTCTTAATTATTGAAGAATTGATCAGCAGAAACAGAAACAGAAACATCCTTTTAAGTTTCAAGCCAAACTGGATCAACATTTCAAGATGCGTTTTCTACAAAATATGTTTGGTTAGGCCCTAGTGGAACCCATGGCCGATCATCCAGTGCATTGGTGTGGAAGTTCACCCAACGTGTTCACACACTGGTAAGCACTTTCACGTGATCTTAATTGATCTGTAAACAGCACAGATCACTCACATTGGGATGTATAAATGACAACGCCCTCTATTGAAGTTGCTGGGGTGCCCAATACAAAAAATGCTCACCCACAGATTTACACGTACAAAAAGCAAACAAGTTTAACACAAATAACCAAAATAAAATCAGATATGATCAAAATTGTCAAAAAAGTGATAATTTTGTGAGAAACATCACGTACTGAGCCAAATACATGTGATGTGAGTAATTTCACTGCAAAAGCACAACTTTTGAATTTCTGAATTGGAAGCTTTCTTGTAACATGTTTTCATCTCTTGAATTTTTTTAAGGTAAACATTACAGTGTTTTAAAATATATGAAAAGCATTGACAATGTTATACGCTTTAAAATGATTGTATATATGAAAATGTAAATTTACTCCCTGTTCCTACGCAGCTACTGAATGTCCTTTTGCATCACGTCAATATCTGACCATTTTAAATTGCTAAGCAGACCGCTCGACCTATTCGTTATAAGTTTGGTTTGTTTGTCCCGGAAATGTGCCAGCTGAATACGATGGTTGTTTCCATGATAAATATTTCAAGCTGGCCTCTCATAATTGTGATGAAACCTGATGAAAGTGACAAGAACATATGTAGCCAAAGTTACAGTCATAGATTGGCCCTGACAACTTACCACAATCTGCGCTTTACAGAGATAGCGTTGGCCTCCCAAAATCACCAGCAACGGTAAATCATGGAGATGTTTGCAACGCAAAATGTAGAGAGAGAGAGAGCTACAAAGGCTATAAAAAATAACCCAGCATTTCCTTCATGGGTCAAGAGCCTCAAATAATGAAAGAGTTTTTTTCTCTTTTTTTTCACAAACAAGGCAATAAGAATCACCCATGTTGAATTAATTCCATAAGACACAGACTTGAAGTAAACAATGGTTTTTCAAGCAAGTCACATCAACAATTAAAGTACAGTAAGCAATGAGAATAATTGATAAGAGAGTAAAGAAATATCGTTGCAGCAGACCGTAAAGGATTGGTACTGGCTTTGATTCTTAATTAAAAGTAGCACAGACCTTGCGGGTGGACCGTGGGGGTGAAAAATGGAAAAAATTTGGACTTTTTAAAGAACTTTTTTTTTTAATTTATATTTTAAATTTTTAAATTATTAGACCTAGGGGGTGGAAAATTACCTTTAACCACCAAGGGCCCCAGGGGATCATGGTCAGCAACGATTTTCAGTACAGTAATTTCAACACCACTGTACATTGGTCTCTCTTCTGAAACCCTTATTGACCCTCCCACCAACCCCCCTCCCCCACCATTCTCAAATTTGTGTAAGGGTCTGTACCACAAGACCACTGTACCTACTTCAGAGTATGTGTCGCAGCCCATATCATCATTCCAGGAAGCAAATGTGTACAATGGGGCTTGTTCTAATCTGTCTTGTTCTAATGGCCTTGTTCTAATGTATGTAGAATAACCAATTACAGGTATAGTACCACACTAGCTGTATACGTGTCACTATCTCTATGTACAGTTAACATTTCAGCTGATGTCTGATCCATCGTACCTACAAGTTATGACTTATTAAAACAGTTACTTGTCTGAATGGAATATATGTTGTCCCCTGCCAGGTCTATGGAATTTGAACACGCAGTTTATGATATGCAGGTATTCAAATGACAAGCAACGCACCTGCTTCAAGTGATCTGTAAAATTATCACATGCTGATATTTGATAAAATATAAATACTATTTCTACTGTCATGCCTGGTTTATGAAATGTAAAACTTGTTATGGTTAAATGCAACATGGGCTATATATATTTTATGTAAATGTGAAATTATCAAATATAACGTGAGTTATATAATGAAATGTCACATGTTATTATGTAATGTACGTAAAACATGGCTGTGTAATGTGAGGATTTGGTTATGAAACGTTACGTGAGGTTATGTAATATTCATTATAATATGACAAAGCAACGTGCCAGCTGTTTTAGACGATCATCAAACTTGAATCTCTTCAAGGCAAATTTTTTAATTAATTATTTACACTCAGAATTAAATACGATTCTAGAAAGGTCAAGATCACTTTCAGATTTCACAAAAGTATCATCAAGGGAGACAGTTCTACTTTAGAATTATTTAAAGCCTTATTTACAAGATCGATGAAAATTAATTACCTTGAACTTAAAAACAGTGACTCATGAAACTATCCTTAAAGGTTTTCTAGATACTGGCTTCACTTTGAGAGTGAAGAACTATTGTAATAGATTGATGAATCTTGTTTATTAATACTACAGTAATACTTCTATGATACCACAGAGCTACATGCAGTACATACATAGGCGTAGGAGGCGGGGGGCCTAGGGGGGGGGTTGCAGCCCCCCAAACCAAATATTTCTGAAAAAAAATTGGAAAATATGCAAAAAATTTGGTTATATTTTTCGGGCAAGTCATTACAGCCCCCCAAATCAAATTGGTCTCATACGTCTATGAGTATATAGACTGACATGTTTGAAATGCTATTCCTTTACTTGTAATATAGCAATGAAATTGATTATTCTGGGTATAAATTGAACCTGGCAATCACAAATTGACATTACAATAGTGTAAACCCACTTGTAAAACACTGATTTATCCAAACTTGTTAATTAATACTACAGTAATACTCCTTTGATACCCAGAGTAATATGCAGTATATATATAGACTGACATGTTTGAAAAGCTCTTCCTTTTACTTGTAATATAGTAATGAAATTTAAAATTCTGGGTATTAATTATGCACCTGGCAATCACAAATTGACATTACAACAGTATAAAACCACTCGTAAAATATTGACTTATCCAACCGTTTTAGGTTTTTTGTCAATTTTCAGTTTTATATGTAGTAATGGAGATTCTTCTCGAAAAAAACAATTTGCGTACGCAGATGGTTGACATGTGATTCCACACAGTGCTGGCACGAAATACAGACCGACCAATCAGCTAATATATATACGACCACATCATCTGAGAGACAGCCGTTTACCTTGACCTTTCCCCTGTGGATAGTATGACACATTAGGGGCAGAAAAGCTAAAAGATTGCTAGGTGGCAGGATGTTTTTCACAGTACAGAGTTGTTTTACTCCAGCTATCGAAGCAAACACAAGCATCACGTTTTATGTACATTGCCAATAGTTTGCTTATTTACCAAAAAGAGTTCAACTTTAAAGAATTATGTTAATGATATGTAAATTATATGTTAATACATGTAGATCTTCTTCTACCAGCTTGATCTGAAATAAAATTGAATAATTCTCTATACATACAAAACATTTGAAGGTTATTCAAATACTTGAATTTGAATGGTTGCAGACAGCAAGAGAAATGAAGCTCCTATTTTTGATGTAATTGACACAGAAAATCAAGTCAATTTTGTGGTACCTCAGAAGAAGTAGATACTTCGTCCTAAGTTCCTCAAGACCCTATGTGTCCTTTCATATACAAGTGAGGTACAGCTCGTAGCAAACGAAATGCATCTTTAAGAACAGTGTGTGTACATATGTATAAACTTCTTCAATGAGTTTATGGAACTCATGTGTACACATAATTTTAAATATTCATCGATTTGTGATGCCGACTACCTACAGACAATCATAAAAGAGGATTTATATATTGTTTATCATTTCTTGACCCTTCTGGAAAATGTAAATAGTTTAAAGCAGTAACTAGAACAGTAACCGTGTATATTTATATATTCGTATATGTACACTGTTCATATTTTGGCAACTATTTACAGGGCTAATGTTAGAATGGTAAGTGGTTTATTCTTAGCATAAGCTCTCTTTGCATGAGCACAACCAGCTAGGATTGAATCCTGGTGTGATCTCCTACTTACATATATTCGAAACTTTACATGGTTTGCATAGTTAAGAGTGATGAGCTTTTAGCTGCCTTATCCCAAAGGGAGATTGCTGATGTTGTGTGGATACAGGTAAACAAAGTAAATAAGTACATAAGTCCTGAACTCTGACTTTGCCAGGGTCTCCCTCCTTGAAACTTCTGCCTGGAGTTTCTTCTGGAAGTACAGTACCCTGCAAACTGGTCTTCCCCTAAGAATGGTAGGCTGGTCATTATTGCCTTCGCCTCTAATGAAGGCCATCTTATGGAGGACACCACGTTCTCTCTTCTCGAGGTCAAGACCTTGCGAAGAGCCTAGCAAATTGGTTCTAAGCCAGTCTCATCGAGGGTCCCAAGAGTGATAATGATTGACTTGCCTCATTTCTAGAGGCCTGGGCATCATCCCCTGGCACTTGCTGACGATACCAAATCAGCACCTTGGCAACCAACATCATCACTAATGTCAATATCATGCCTGATCGGGATGCAACATCCATATCTACCAGGACCTCATCCAATCTCTTCTGGGCTGGATCTCTAAAGAACTAGGATGATGATGATCCCTGTTCTGCTCTTAACTTTTCCTTTGCCTCTTGAGGGATCAGCTGTCATCTAAACAGGCTCTTCCAGGTGTCTCCAGGAACCCTTATAGCTCTGTCAACTTTTGCTAGAACGGCAGTCCATCTCTTTTTACTGGCTATGGCTTCAAATCTTTTGCAGCAGGACACATCCACGGGCATCGTAGGTCTCAGTCTTGTGGTACTCTCACCTGTGGGCATCAGCTTGGACACCTAGGCCTGATTAGGGACCTGCTCTTCTGGTTCCTTCTGGTTTCCTGAAAATTTCTGCTGCTATTGCAGCCAGTTCTGGAGGCACCATCGTCCCCTCTACTGGGGGTTCCTCATCTTCCATATCCTCTGGGAGTGAACTGCTCCAAGCCCATTTCAAACCCAAAATGTTCCTCTAGTTTGTCTTCCAAGCCTGAAAGCACCATGGAAGCTCTGCAGTCCTGCTCCGCGAATGATCTTTCTGGTTCTGTGACCGTCACCGATGTGGAGGCCCCTGTTTCCGAGCCTCTGTTATATCTGCTTTCTCAATGGGAGAGCTTTTGTCTTGATATCTTTCCAGTTACAGCTTCAGGAGGCCGATTCATTGACCCAAACAGGCTGGTTCCTTCTCGTGTCTCCTCCTTGGGAATCGACATCTCCTCTTTGCTCTTCGCTATCCAATTGTCAGAGGAGTCCGATGACAGGCCCAGGAGACCATCTCCTACTCCTGCAGCCTCTCAGGAACAGCGATCGGGATCTACTGCGACCATGTTCCCGACTTTGGGTACTTGACCTCCTCATCGGACGACCTTCTTTTGGCGACCCTCCGGTCGCGTCCAACTCTCTCTGTGCTCCTGTGGCGGGCAGACCACTGTCTTGCATCCCTGTTGGGACCAGTTCTCCCTTTTTCTGCGGCCCTGTCATCGCTCCTCTCTGTGTCCCTGTGGACGCTACCTGGACCCCGAGAATGCTACTTCCTTTTGCAACCCAGCATTGTTTGCAGTCGCTCTGCGACCGACTGGTCTTTTATTTTCCCCCTCTGGTTAATTGTGCCGAAAAATGGGGTTACAAAAGGAGGAAGGAATAGTAGCTACAAAGGAGGCCTCAAAATTTATGAAAAGTAACTAAGCAACATGCTTCGACTAAGCTAGAAGCAGGAGGCTTACAAGGGGAACAGCATGCGGCTTGATTCTTAACTATACAGATACAATGAAGGCCAATGAGGGGAAAGGAGAGGTAGAAAACTCACTAGAAAAACGCATTTAAAAGCTAGAGAAGGGAAACAGAGATAAGTGATCGAAGTACACAAGTAACATATAAATGTATCGTACACATGACCCATACACAAAATACACATATATACTAAGGGCTGGAAGGGCGGGCAAACTAGCGTCGCAGTTCGCAGAACTAGTACCTGTGTCCCCAATATGCTATACGGGAAAAGGGCTATCCCAAAAAAGGGCTGTCCCCAAAAAAAAGGATACTTATCGGGCTGTGCACAAAAGATCACAGGATAAATTCCTTATTCCAATTAGGAGTAAAAAGGCCTCAAAATACACAGTTCCGTATGTATTGAAGATAGGAATAATTTGACACACAAAATGGACGTCTCGACACTTTGGGTGGTAGAATGAGAAGGGCATTGACCCAAGAGGTCAGGACATAGAGGGCACACAATGTTAAAAGGTTACCAGTTTGTCTATAGGTACGGAATAACGTGAATGCTACGGTCATGGAGAGACAGGTAAGCGAGGAGCGAAGTAAATTTATCACATGTCTACTTTAATGTACCTATATAGAAAGGTGATGAAAAGCTACTTCAATGTGAATATTGTACTAATCAGTTGAAGGAATCAGTGTATATGCAAAATGTGAGTTTATGTAATGAAATGAAATTAACTGAAACGAACACATCCTGATGCTTTTAAAAAAACAATATTTATAATTAAGTGCAACAAATAAATTGCAAATGTGAATGATTTTGTACTAAATACTACTTTACAGTAAAGCTACTATAAAAATACTGTATCTATTAAACTAAATTCTTATGAATATTTATTGAAATATATAAATTTATAATGCAGGGTCATAATACTGCACTACACTAGACTCTAAAGATGTACATTCAAACTGAATAAATTAAAAAATTGACTTGATACCCTTATTCAGTCACATCTACAGCAAAGCAAAGCTGCACACATTGCTCATGAATCTAAGCTCGCCAGATGTAAATCCCTTCCGACAACTCTTTATCTCCATGTTTTCATTAACATGCCTTTCCCATGCTCTACCCGGTGCTCGTAATGAAAAAGAAAGTAAGCCTTTTATTTACATAGCATACATACAGACTAGGGATACTGCGCCAAGAATCTCAAGATGAATGTATACACACTGCAGGGAATATTCTCCATCACACTTTACAGGCACCTCAGCTTGTTAATCAGTCCACATCTACACACGTAGACTTCGTTACAGTATAGAGACTGTCTGTAAGTCAATCCATACAACGTTCAAGTACCCAATCTCCTCTTAATATCACAATGACAAAACTCGAAGACATTTTTCTATTTTTTTTTTTAACTGAAATAGAACACCTACCCCTGTCATCCATGAATCCCATGGTCGTCCAGAAGACGTTATCCCGATATACGCTTCCGAAAGGGAATCCGAGGAGAGAGCTCTAAAAAAATGCGACCGCATTGAATGTTATCAGCCTACATATCAAAGAGTTCTTATATATAGCGGTTTACCGGTCGTTCGGTCTACTATCCACATCCACGACGACGACGACATTAGTCCTTAAATCCCGGTCTCATCTCCATTTGGCAGCTCCGACTGTTCCGTGATTTAAGACTCCTTAAAGCAAACCTGGCCAAGGTGACAGTGATAGTATCCCGATGGCTTGTGTTGTTTATTTTGAGGCGAATGAGTGGCTTGCTCCGCAGCCAGTCAACTGTTCCCCTCCTAACTCATTAGAGAATTGAAACATTTGCCTCTTTGCTGAGATGGAGATTCTCGGACCTTATACGTGTTCTTGATATAGCTCTCTCTCTTTTTTTCCTTCTTTCTGGCTAAAATTATCTCCACATTGGCACATAAATCCCTGTGTCACACAAAAGCTTTCCACAATTAACAATGGCTGCTTAAATCCCGTCGTCCAGGATCCAGTTGTAAAATATGCCAGATAATTACGGTTTGACTATGAATCAAGCTCTGTCTGTCTGTCTTTTTTTTTTTTTTTTTTTTTTTGGGGGGGGGGAGAATAATAGAAATAGTCTCTTTTCTTGTCTCAATAAAAGTCAGTGATTGTCAAAATGATTGGGTGGATTTTTGCTTCATGGCATCCAAATCCAAGTTTAGAACACAGCCTCATTTCTCTCTCATTATTATTATTTTTTTTTAATGTTTCTCATATTTTTTATAGAGGCCGATATGTGACTACTTTGTGTCCTCATGCATCAGTTAATAGAAGGTGTACTAATTACCATCTGGCTATAATAATCAATTCACTTAGCACCATATCAAGGATTGGAGGTACGCACTTTATACCCTGAATTGAAGATGCACTACTAGCTTAATCAGAAGCATATACAAGTTGTACATTTTCATTCTAACCCAACAACCCCTTATCTATAAAAGATCTTTCCAAGAAGCCAAATTAGTTTGTTTTATTCCAGTAATTTCACAAACACGATCAAGTATTTATTTACAAAATTGAAAGAAACTTGACTGATGATATGTATGCTTTGTGGGCGTCACAATGTGCATGACTTTCGACAAAAGCGTTCAATTTTTTTTTATTCCATGCAGTTGTTTTAATATTCATTTAACGGAATAATTTGCGAGACTTTTCAAATGATCGTACCCTACAGTTTTGTTTTCAATGCTAGGCCCTTAACCTCCACTACCTTCTGTCTAGGGTTATTATATGGACATAATATGGTGACATCATTTCATGTGCCATAACCTGCAGTTGTCTAAATTAAATATGACCAAAAATATATTTCTTGTTCAATTATTATTACTTTTTTTCCATCAAGACATTCAGTCTTTCAAGTTTTTTCCCGGCAACAAATGGTTTCTTCCTAATAGTTACTTAAAAATTCCAATTTGAAACCATACGAATATTGTTGCACAATTATGGACAGTCCGTTGGCATATAGCTCTCATCATGATCTGATCCACTAAAATAGTCTAAAAAATAGGTATGAGACGTTTTTCCTCATTGCATGTAATTACCGGTCCCTGAGTTAATAATAAGAGTAATACAGTAGATTTTTATAGCGCCTTACATAGAAAATTCACAAAGCACTTAACAACAGTTCAGTCCTTGAACAAGTCAGTTTTGAGAGAGAGGGTTTGCAGGAGTTCACAGATGCTGCGCTACAAATGGTAAGTTGTTCTATATTGCTGGAGCTGAGACAGAAAATGACCTGTCATCGTAATTGGAGGTACGAACAGATGATGGCCAACAAAGCAAACACTGTGAAGATGAGCGAAAAGAGCGAGAAGGCTGGTAATCTGACACAAGACCAGTCAGATATATTGGTGCCATGCCACCGCTTAAAGCCTTGTATGTGAGCAATACGATTGTGTATTTCATACGGTCTAGAATGGGTAGCCAGTGAAGTTCTTGAAGAATTGGTTTGATATGATCATGCTTCCTGCTCCAACTAACCAGTGAAGCAGCTGAGTTTTGCACACGCTGCTACTTTTCGATCTCACTTGCCGGTAGTCCATGGAGAAGACTTTTACAGTTATCAAGGCGTGTTGATACTAAAGCATGCACAAGATGCTCCGTGGATGTGCTATCAAGATATCTACGTAGACAGCTAATGTTGTGACTAGTAAAGGAAGCTGTTTGGACGATTTTCCTCCCGTGGTCCTTCATGTCTAGCACCTTGTCTAGATGTTAACTCCAAGGCTCCTAACAACATTGGAGATATTGAAAATGGAGTTACCGATCATGACGTCAGCCGGCGGAGTCAGGCATTTAAAAAAACTGGAGTTGATGAAAGCACCTCAGGTTTCGAGTCATCTAACATTAGTTTATTTAGAATTGACCATACTTTAATATCACAAACGCACTGCTGAATCTGAGAGATTGCTTCTGAGCGGTCACTCCGATTCAAGATCAAGTGGTCATAATTGACACCATGTGCTGAGATTACATGATCACTGAGTGGTACAGTGTTCAGTGTGAACAAGCTGGAGACCCAAAATGGATCCTTGTGGAACGAATCCTTGTAGAAACGGATCCTTGTGGAATAGAGGTCATCAGAGAAAACGCTCTGAACGTTATAACCCTTTAGACACGGTCGCGTAGATATGACGTTAGCCACTGTAGAGATGATACAGGCAGTAGCATTGAAGCAATGAGGTTTAGCAATTGGGAGGTTCGGGTTAGATCCCCAGCCGGGTCATAGCAAGTTGGGTTTTTCATCCAAGAGCAATCTACAGTTTTTCCATCTGAAATGACTTTCTAAATTGAACCGATTCCAAAATTTGAGTTAAAATGTTGAATTGGAAGCCACCTGACATGAAAGTTGGAATGTATAAGCCCTGGCAGGCTTCTCCTACATTCGTGGTTGCATAAGCATCGTAAAAAAAAACTGCCAGATTTTTATTATTTATTATGAAAGTTAAACGATAACAACAATTTATCACCATTATCGCTGCCATAGTGTTTACATGGATGTCATTTTTCTCTTGGAAACATCCAAACAACGAGGTACTGTCGTTCAACACTATTGTTGACTGATCTACACGACAAACAGTACACCAGTCTTGCATATTCCAAGAATGATTTACAGAGATATATCTACATTGACGTAAGGCAAACTTGCGATACATAACTTCGTAGTAAAAGTATGTGAAAGAGCACGAGTCCCAAGGAAAGATGAATTTCCCTTGGCTATGAGTACAAGTAAGTGTGTGTACAAGGCTCTAATTAAGGACCAGCACCGAGTACATAACCTTGCAAGAGAAACCTATACATGCTAGTCATTCTTTATCGTGAATTCATCCAAACAGCGAGGTACAACTAAAATCTCTTGTTGATAGATCTATGCGATAGACTGTACAAGAGTCTTGGATATATGCCAAGAATGATTTATAGAGAGGTCCACATTGACATCTGGCAAACTTATTGAATTCGCAATGGTAGGTTATTGTTATAGCGTACATGACTTGTAGAAACAGTACATGCAATAAGCTTGAGTACCAGTACAAGCAGAATTTCCCTTGACATGAGTACAAGCCTCTAAGCATGAGTATGACTACCTAAACCTTGCACGAGTACCTATAAACTTGATTTTCAAAGTGTCCAAAAGACCATGGATGAGAAAAAGTACAGGCAATTAAGATATAATTACAAGTAAAACTACAGACTACAGGTAAATACAAGTTGGTAACCAAGATATGTCGGTTTTTACTGGTAAATTGAGAGTAAGGGCCAGAGGGCATTCAACAGAACCTAAACTATTATTGCTAAATAGCTATAACTGTTTACTCCGCAACAAATGTTCTATTTTTAAGTTACAATATATATATATGAAATACACAATAAAAGAAGTCCACTTGAAAATAAACTTTGAGTAATAGAATAAAGTGGGTGAGTGACAGGTAGTGACCAGTCTCAGAGGATGTACATTGATAAGATGGTTTCCCCAAACCTTAACCGGTTTGTGAATTAACGAGCGACGTACTCACCTCATATAACCTATGCATTACCGTATTAACCTCGCTCTAGCATCTGGCAATTTGTCTGTATGTAAGTGTGGCCATCTCCCTTCCGTAATTGCCAGCTGTTACGCAAGTATCGCTCTCTTATTGCTCTCACTAAATCCTAATACGGTAATGCATAGGTTATATGAGGTGAGGGAGTACGCGCTGTGAATACCAGTTCACTCTATAGGCACGGAAGAAAGAGAGTGTTGTGGGGAGACAGGTGAGCGAGGCAGATACAATGTTTTCTAAATTTCAGGTAAGCTACTAACATTATTGAAATCCCTGTATCAGTTATACAACAACAATAATTCTTTAAGAGTCATCTGTACTAAATGGTAACAGATGCTAAAATTGGTTGAAAATATATCATTAAAATAAAATTAATAATTGGTTCCAGTTTAAATCAAAATTTTATGGCCCAGAAAATTCTTCCTACAAGTATCAACCACAGACAAAGACAAAATCGGAAAATGTCAAGAATTTTTAGGTTTTTTGTGTGTGTGTGTGTATTTTACACACATTTTTGTGTGTGTGTATTTTAGTATGAAATTGAGAACTGACAAATTAACATTCGTTACATCAGTAGTTCTTAACCGGTGGAAAAATTTTCCCAGATGGGGAAATTTTTGGGTATTTTAGGGTGTAACTTTTTGTCTCTCCTTAACTTAATGTCCGCATATGCCGTTTTTATCCCATTGTACCCAGGAATTCTCTTTGTTGTGAATGTGAACTATGGAGAAAAACCACTTTTTAGTGACCTTTTTGGTGATGTATTAGGAGGGGGAAATACCTGGGGTGTCTGATTGGAACGAGGGGACTGGGATGTAAACGGATAAGAACTACTGCCTCAATATGTACAGTATCTTTTATATTAATATAAAATTACTTCTCTGAGATTAGGAAAAGCATGAGGAATCAGGACTGACATATCAACAAAGCCTTTAGGATATACTTTAAAGGGGGGGAGGGGGGAGAGGAGAGGGGAGGAGATTTTCTATAAATTCTACAATATTCTCCCGGCACCACAAAAGGAAAACTCAAATACAGCAAGGCACAACATATCACTATAATTACAGAGAGACAAACTTTTATCAAAATTTTAACCCAATCAACAACTACCTGCAAACCACCACAAATCAAACTGGAAAATGTAAGAGAAATAAAAAATAAAGAGATTCCAAAAATATCCCCAACACTTGAGAGACAGAGCCATGAATGGGAATTCAAAATGAAAACATTTCAACTAATATTCTAAAGGACTGCATGGGTTAAAGGTGGTATTAGAAACTGGTCACACTGCAACAGTATCAAATCTTGTGACCAGCCAGAAGTTTTGTTAGGTTTAACTATGTTATATATACTTTGTGTGCCAAGTGATATCTTACTAGTCAGACCTGCGGAAAACGTGTTGAATTTCTTACTATTTGTTTTTTATAGCCACAAAAGTTTGAATTAATTTTGATAATCGAAAATCTGGCACATTACAAAACTGAATATATCAAGTAAAATTTAATAATATTTAATGCTCATAGTATGAGCAGATCAAATCTGAATGCAAATCATGAAAGCCGATGAGACAGAATTCTATTATGAGACAAATCTATTGGGTAATAAGAGTGTGTGTCATAGGAGTGCAGAGACATGAAAGGGACACAATGAATTACAAAGAAATCAGGGGGAAAACAATTTTCTTTATCTTTTCAAATGTCTTTGGGTCTTGCAAATTGATATTTGTCTAATTATTACATAGTTTTCACAATTATTTTTACAATTTTCTACATAAATGAATCATTTGAGAAAGCTTTTCGAATAGCCTACATTTGATATGTTAAGTGCAACATATTTGATCCTATATTGTACTTCAAACTATATTTTAAGTAAAGATAAAGTTATGATCATGGCTGTGGATTTGAATACATGTTACAATGTGACCAGATTGCCAGGGGTTCAAATTGCCAGCTCATGCGGTCCTCCCACCTGCATAGAGCTCTATCTGTTGATGGTTCCTAGGTCGTAACATTGGCTGTTTCTGTCCCCAGTCCTGCACCGGCTCTGTTGACCAAGTATATATGATTAGAAGAAAATATATCGCAAAAAACACCCAACTGGCAGATGGCTTTCACTTGTGGTTGCCAGGATGCACACAAAGACATAATCACACTACGGCTAGTTATGATATCATATCATGTTTACAAATATAAGTTAAATTACAATACTTTGACTAACAGTACTACAGATATAGTAATAATCATATTAATAATCAGCAGTTATTTTTTATGATGCTTAAGTGACCACAGATGTGGGAGATACCTGCAAGGACTTATGGTTTACAACTTACACGTTGAGTGGCTTCCAATTCAACATTTTCGCTCTAATTTGGAATCCTTTCAATTTAGAAAGTCATTTCAGATGGGAAAACCGTTGATTGCTCTTGGATGAAAAACCCACCTTACTATGACCGGCCGGGTATCACCTCCCGATTGCTAAGCCTCATTGCTTCAAATGCCACCGCCTTTATCCACTCTGCCACAGCACCGGTATATGTAAAGACCTAATAGACTTCTTCATACTGTGCAGCTCAGTTATAATGTACATAGTATGCACGCATTCACATGCCGTTAAAACAGTCTTTGGATGTTAACACATTGACAAGTCGATTTCTGCACCAATGAATTATTACGTGGGTCGAAAACCATATCTGCAAAGCATCAAGATGTTACATGGCGGGTTCATTGATAACCAGATTTAACTTTCTCATACGTACTTTTTTCTTTTCTTCACTAAAGTGTTGTTTTCGGAGAGTAAGCTCAGGTCAAGCCCACCAGATCTTTCAGCCCACCAGATCTTTCAGTCCACCAGGTCTTTCAGCCCACCAGGGCTTTCAGCAAATATACTTCCTTGTGATAAGGTCAACTTTAATACTGTTTAAACTGTATGTTTATCTTCTTTGTATTGGTGTTGCAACAAACATAAATGAATGAGCGTATACGTTTTCCCTTCGGTGCTGAAAACGTATCTGATCCAGACGTCATGTTACCTGATCCATATTATATGACTGTCCCCATAGTAACCTACAGTTGGAATGCTCTCATTAACCTTGATTTTACATTTTAGTTACATGATATTCTTTAACGACACATGTGCACCGGCATAGCCGTTAAAGGCGGTCGGTTGCATAAAATGAAAAAAAAAAATACCGGCGGGTACCGTTATCAAAATGGCTATAAAACCCCCTCCCCTCCCCTTCCCCCTCCCCCCTAATTAAAAAAAAAGGATACTTATCGGCTGTAATGCTTGTAAAACACTTCAGTATCCAAGATTTGGAAAAACTAGAGTCCTTGGTTACAGTTCTGTACGAATAACGATGATCACGCAAAAACCAGACTAAAAAAAGGCATGATGCTGGCACTTGGTAGGTAGGATCAAAGGAAGGGCATAGACCGGAGGGGTCCGGTCATAGAGGGTGCGCAGTGTTTAAAGGTTACCTGTTCATTCTAGGCACAGTAGAACGAGGGGCTTAGGTTGTGGGGAGATAGGTAAGCTTGCAGCAAAGTAAATTATTCTTTTACGACACATGTGCACCGCCATAGCCATTAAAGCGGCTAATTGCATAAGATGCAAAAAAAATGATAGAGGAGTCAGTTATGCTATAAATGGACCTATCTGGATGAAAAGATAAATTTATTTCTTTAATAAATTGCTCAATAAACTTGAATGAACCTATCGGTGAGAAGTGAAAGATAGAACATGAAATGCATCCAGCTACCGTCAGTGATTCAAGCTTCTTGGATTCTCAAACTTACACAAAAGTAAGACAATGCCTGATTTTTTATCTTTCTTTCTGACTTGACAGTAGCGTATACGTGTGTGCCCAACAATCTGATGAGAGTAGAATTTCTTCGAAAAGCAGTGTCGCATTTCAGCACAACTTCCTTTTCAGCAGCTCCAAAATGCATGCAGACTCTTTCAAGGCCAAACTCAAGGAGAAATTTGTCAAACTTGGAAAATTGAAAACGAGGTAGAAACGGTAGATTCTTACAAAGCTAATTCTTAATGGTATAAATTTCAAATGCAAAGACTATCAAAACTATTGGCCCCAATAACTTGGCAAACATTTTGAAAACTGATAAAAATCACCTTCTTGAATGTTCTGACCCTCAACACTATATCCAGACATTGAGGACGGAAAATCCTACAAGCTAACAAAGGGGTTTGAATATTCACAAGGGAGGGCTGACCTGTCTCCTAACAACCTTTGAACTCTGACACTACCATGTCTGATGTGAATTAGTCACTTTCTGAACCATTTAGTAGCCAGTTATTTCCAGCCAGGGGGGGGGGCCTTACTTAGTCTACCATCCAAAGTGTTTTTTCTTTCTCTTTGTTCTTGGAACTTCGATATATGTGTGAATCTTTGTTTGTACTGGTTATTGTACCTGCACACTGTGCTTATAGATGCAGGACAATATGTCAAGTTTGAACACAAAATTTGTTCTTCATCTAGTTTTGTACATTCCCTTACACACATTTTTCAAGGAGGTTTTTTTTTTTTTTAATATTATGTTTGAAATTTTGATGGTAAGTACGACAAGAAATGTGTCATTCAGAAAAATGAGCTGAAACAAATGTTTGCTCTTCTTCGTACTACGCTCTTTTTTTTGCCGTTCTAAAATGTAAAATCCCAAATTTCTGCAGAACAAAACTGTTTCTGCATGGACTCGACAACGAAGCTGGTAAACTCCTTCCGTGAAGGTGCTTTTAATAAGGAATCAAAATAAGCCAAAATGTTCTATAGGAAAATTGGCCTGCTTGAAACCACAAAATGGGTCACACATGTTCCCAGCACTTGACTTGTTTTAACTAGTAATCAATCCGACATTTTCAAATGCAGTAATTCTATAGTAAACCTATGGAAACATACTAAACACAATGGAAGGGTACGTCTTACTAAACATTTCTTTCCAGAACTAGATACTATAGAGACAACCTATATATGTGATGAGAAAACTTGTAAGGGAAAAGCCAATTAATAATAATAAAAATTTAAATGCATAACACTCAATTTTCAAACTGTCAGATCAAATTTCTCAATGCTACATTTGAATCCATGACAACCAGACTGCCACGCAGGCAGCCATTTTGTCTAGATTCACCTATGTTCATGAGATGTGTTAATGTTCAGTGCTATAACATTAACGTCTGCTAGTGAAATATGAAGAAGATTCTGATGGCCTCTGAAACAACTCTTTTGACAGGTGCCTTACGTAGGTCTTCATCTTCGGGGAGGATATTCTGCCCGTAATACCATTGATCACACCAGAAGGCATACAGTATATGGTACGCACTGATTGACTGGTGAGAAAATATAATTATGTTTCCAAATACTTAGCAGTCTTCTCAGAATAATGCTTAACTGCCCTGGAGAGTGAAATATATGTCAGATTCAACATCACATCAATACCAGGCAAAGTATGTTCTCTGACGACACATTCCGTGTCTGAGATAACTAGATGTTTAGACACACACATTGCATAACAGGGCGCAACGAGACAACTACTGTAGTTGTTTAATGATCTTTGTTTAATTATACAGGGAGGAGTAGGGGGGGGCTATGATGTTAAGTCATCCAGGGGGAGGCTTTCTCCTCTCCTTTTTGAGAAATTTTGGTAATATGGAAGTTGCATAAGTTGAAAAAATGGTGCTATTCTGCAACTATTTGAATATAATATTGAAGAACTATTGACGTTTTAGATTGTACTGCACATAAGTTATATTATATGTTATATAATATGTAATGAACATTAGGAATTTTCTTAAATATTGTTTCTGAAATTGCGGGGGGGGGGGGGAGTGGGGGAGGGGTGGAAGGGAGCCAAAACACCACCGTATATTTCTATGGGGGGAGCTAAAGCCGTCTTCCATCGAGAACTACAGACATCGTATCATAAAACATGTTGGCAGTTGTATCATGAGGATTTATGTAAATTTGGTGGTCTATTCAGAAACAAATAAATAGCACACAACAATATTGCTGTAGCGTATTTCAACGTTTTTAAATTTAAAGTTTGTCAATCAATACTTACACCCTTGTCAATCTTACTGTACACATGTCGTATGCAAATTTCTGTATTTGGTGGCATATTGCTAGAGAATAGGCTTCAATAGTGCTTCCAGAGAAGATAATCAAAACCAGTCCTGAGCAATTTGTCATATTTGTTTATTATACGATTACTTCCTTATTTTTTATTTATTTCAGTGAACTTTTTTATCTAACTTGGCAAATTTTAATATAAATAAATATCAAATATTGCAAACGACCAGTACTATTTTTCCGGGTTCCTATTTTCTTCTTCTTTTTCCTTCCTACTCTATTCCATACATTTATTTCTAATTCATATTTCTCTCAAATTGTGTTAATTAATGCAATAATATTGCTTTTCACCTAAACTGAAGAAGAAATTCTTATCTGGTATTTGAACAGCCTCCTCTATTGAGCTACTTTAAAATCCACCCTCTTTTCTATGAAATAGATGTAACCATCCCAGTTAACGTCACATCGTTAGTTCCTATACTAGTACATTTACATGTTGGTTATATATATAGTTAAGTGTTACCACTTAAAGCAGGTATCATTGTACATACAATATCAAGCACACACAGAGTCTAAATTCCTTTGTATACATTATCTTCTTCTACTGCCATCCTATTACCATCGTTACCCTGTCGAGATTCCTCTAATTTATTACATCATTATTTGCTCATTCCGTCCGTATTTATCGAGCCCCTCGCTTTCCTTCGACAGACGCACAAATGTTAATTACATCATACTGCGCCAGTATTAAAATACACCCCTACGCTATGGAATGCACTAACCATAGGGCAAGTTTAAAAGCCTCTGCACCTGGTTTTACTGCAGTGTACAGGTACAGGCATCCAGCAGTATCTGTTTATAGCGATGTCGAGCAGTCTATGGATAGCACAGGACAAAACACTTTCCTGTTCTGCCCGCCTCGTAGTTGCAGAGCAAAACAAATCTGAGACAGGCTGACTTTCGGAGACACTAGACACTCGTATTATAAGTATATTAGTTTAAAATACATGCAAAAACAACATGAAATCCCTGTAAATCCAACTCTGAAAATGAAACCAATTTACCCAAATATTTACTACAATCACACATTTTACTTTTATAAACCGTGTGATTCAAACAAAGAGGTTAAATATGAATTATGTCTCGTCAGAGCAAGTATCGGGGCTAATAGTTTACCTGTCTACACATTACTAAGTTTTGCACTTTCCTCATCTAAAACATATAGTTTATAAGGTACATGTGGAAAGATGGTGGAACAGTGGGCTGGAACGGTATGAGAACGGTAAGAAAGGAGCAAAGCAAAGACAACTGACAGTGTGTCTGGTCACCTGACATGGTCACCTGACCATGTGTGAAATCAGTTACTACTCCACGAGTGTCATTGACCTGTAGTGGCCGGTTGCTATGTATGGGTGTACAAGGCTAAAACGTTACCCGTTCACTCTGGACAAGATTGAGCAAGAGTATGCAGAAACATGTAAGCAAAGTAAATTTGAATATACTAACTTGGCAAATGTACCATTTATGGCCTCATCTTCTCAGTCCCATCCCACTATCCTCTTCCATCAACATCGGACTCTACCAACTTCACTTCTACAGGCTCCAACGCAAAGTTTTTTCGATCTTTCTCTTTCTCTCTCTTTCATCGTCTTTTTAGAATTGTTTCCTTAATGTCTCATAGTTCACTGACCATAACGGCAGACCAAAATGGGATTTGCTATGAAGGAAAGTCATGCCGAAACTATAAAATGTGGGGGCAGTAAACTTGCACAGCTTTATATTGGTTGATACCTAAACTATTTCACAAATTTATCAAAAGTCACAAGTTTATTTCATTAGAGGCCAATGAAGATCAAACTATTGCAGTAAAAAGCTCAGTATGTCAGCGAGGTTTAATATACAACTTTGAAAACACTTCAGGGAGAAATTTAGTCAAGCCACAAAAACCCTCTAAAAGACATTTATATGTAAGATAATGGGAAGGGGGGAGAGGGGAGGGAGGTGTCATCTTTACTGTGTATTGCTTTTTAAACAGTGACCAGTGGAGAGTGCATAGAGTGGAAGGGCATTGACCGGAGGGGTCCGGCCATAGAGGGTGCACAGTGTAAAAAGGTTACCAGTTCATTCTAGACACGGTAGAACAAGAGTGCTAAGGTTGTGGGGAGACAGGTAGGCGAGGAGCAAAGTAGCTTAAAACTGTTCCTTTGAATGAAGTTGTAACTCAGATTGGTAGAATCTAGATGAGGGAGAGGTGGGTAGAAATGTGAACGTGGGGAACAGAGAGGGGGGGGGGTTGAGTACAGTAGGTGTGCTAAATGTTACTTATTTGTACAAGTTAGGTAGATGGGTGGGGGGGCGTGCATGATTTAAGTGTGGATGGGTGAAAATGAAAAGAAGAAAAAATAATGTCTCTTAGAATGATATAAGAACTGGACATTTAGACCTGTGTCAACGCTCCCTACATTCACAACCACAATTCTGATAATGACCTTTGATAAAAATATTTTGATCCTTCCAATCTACTTGATAATCCAACCTTACAGGATCTGATAATATTGCATCTAGCTCTCTCTCTCTCTCTCAAGATGAAAGAAATGTTGTCTAATTATCCTGATGAATACGAAACACTTCTATAAATATTCTAGCATGAAAGACACAGAGCTAGCCGTAGAATATTTATAGGTCCTAAGTAGTACTATACCCAACCCAAAGTTTAGCATTAACTAAGAGCACAGAGCACTAACATTTTCAGAAAAAAAAAAAGTGTTTTCCTATCGATTTTACCCATCCCAAAATTGTTTCCAGATGCTTCGAAGGACGTTTAAATTATTCAATGGAATATCTCATTTTGAAGGATGTAATACAACCAGATGAAATCTTAGTCAGTATTTAACTGACCATTTTTAAGTCTATCTAGCATATTTTGGGGTCAAGGCAGATAACCTTTACAGTACTGTATGTTATAACTGACCTATATATGACTGAATGTCTTATGTAGGGCAGAGCACAGTTTTGATAGACCCATGATACTTTGAGGAATATGAGACTTATGCTGTGAGATTGCTTTCTTTTAAGATAAAAATTAAAAGGAAAAAAAAAAGGAAGGCAATTGACAGTGAGCGAAATGAGAGTTTATAATATATTAATGAGTGTCACTATTCAATTTGGCAATTGCTGTTAAAGTATACCTTGCTAATGTAATTAGGTGCATGTAATCCGCACAGGAATTAATATTGCATACACAATGCTGATTGTCCTCATCAGAGCTATTTATATTTCTTGTATGTCATGTCTAATTATTTGAGAGAGTTTATAATATATTAATGATTGTCACTATTCAATTTGGCAATTGTTGTTAAACTATACCTTGCTAATGTAATTAGGTATTTGTAATCGGCACAGGAATTGCATACACAATGCTGATCTCAAAACATGTCCTTATCAGAGCTATTCATATTTCATGTATGTCATGTCTAGTGATGTGAGAGAGTTTATAATATATTAATGATTGTCACTATTCAATTTGGCAATTGATGTTAAACTATACCTTGCTAATGAAGTTAGGTATTTGTAATCGGCACAGGAATTAATATTGCATGTACAATGCTGATCTCAAAACATGTCCTTATCAGAGCTATTCATATTTCACGTATGCCATGTCTAGTTATTTGAGTGGAAGGATGAGAAGAATGATGATAGACTGGACATTGCTAATTAGGGTCATAGGTCACTCTTAATATGGTAGAATGAGGATATCGATGTTGCGAGGAGACAGGTAAGTCTGGATGAGTGGTAAATATATGAAAACTGATTGTGTGAAGTTTATATTGTATGTTAAACCTCTAGTTATTTGCTGAAGTAGGTTCCAGAGCTAGGTACCAAACAAAAATTTCAACAAAAGAGCAGTTTTCCATGTTTGTCAAGTAAGAGTCTTATCTTGCATTTATGTTTTTCTCCTGTTTCTATAGACAGACGGATAGACGGATGGTCAGTCAGTCAGATGAACCGACAGACTATGAGTAAGTTAAACAGACAGACAGACAGATCACAGACAGACTCTCAGTCAGTCAGATGAACAGAGAGACAGAGAGAGAGAGAGATAGATAATTAAATAGGGGCAAACATAGAGGTAAATATATTGAAACCAAGCAATATATCAACAGTATAAACTCATGCAATCTTTCCAGTTTGGATCAGGACAACTAAACCTTCATCTTTAAACTGTACATATGCGATAATATATAGAGACACGCATCGTTTATGAATAGGCATCGTGTCGACAACGACAAACATTTGTGAAGATGATTGGCCTCCAAGTACCAAGAAAGTTTGATTGCGTTCCCTTGTTATCGGCCATGCTGGGAGCGTCCCCCTTTATCTGTTTATGTTCACCTAAATACGAAGCTGATCCAATGTGGATGACTATATGGCGAGCCCTAAACAGTAATCAGCATCTCATACTTCCACCCTAGAGGCAATCTTCATCTCCTGCTTGAGATACTATTGATCCATCCTCCTTATACTTCCTACAGCCTCACTCGGCTTATCGGAGGCTCCCTACCAGGGAACACACTTTGACATTTACTGTACAAAAGCCAATCACACTTCGTGTACAGTATATATGTGTTTAACAGCGCCTGTAAATCTCTCCTGCTCTCTCTCTCTATTTCGTTCTCCGAAGTATTTTATTTCATTGAGAATTAGTGTAAATCGAAAAATATATGGTGAATATGAATAAACATGGAATGTATGTATGTCCAACATACATGGAATATTTTTGTGTTCAAATTTTGTATAGTAGTTTTGAAGGATCTCTATTTTTTCTCTTATAACATACTATTGTTTGCTTCCTGTTTAAAAAAAAAAAAAAAACCTGCTTCACATCTTTTGCACTTGTATAGCAATTTGACAATTTTGCAAAGCATTGTGGGATGCAATACCTGACAAAATTTTCCCTGACATCATAGAAAACATTCAAAGGTATAAGAACTGGCAGTAACAGCAGAGGGATTGATAAGAACAAAAAACAGAAAAAAACAAACAAATCATTTCGGAATGCAATAATAAATGTGTGACCTAGTCATGACAAACTGAATACCTGCTATTTAATCAATTTACGAGTGACGAGTTTACCTGTCTTCCTCACAACATGCTTCGAATAAGTACGTAGGAGAGTACTAATACGTGGCCTAACTACACAACATAGTCATAGTCGCTCGCATCGAGAGCTGACACAAGTTTGTTTGCTCTAATGTTTTTATATCCTTTCTATAAATATGTACTTTCATGTATTTATACTGGATTTTAACTTGCAACTTGATAAGTAGCTAAGGCTAACAAAGAAACCTACTGTGGAGAAAAGCAGGAGAGACCATACAATCAAGCAAAACATTCTAGAAAACTAGCAAAGGGAAAACACCGAATACTGTACATGAACAAAAATAACAACAATTTAAAGATGTAAACAACAGGAAAGTAGCGGAAGCAATTCCCTGAACCCCTACCCTGATGAAGCCTTTAAAAACAGGAGAAAAGGACGGAGCCCAGAATCCACCCCAAAACCCTTCCAAATTTAACAGGATAATTTATCGGGCTGAGCACGACAGTGAAATTTTGAAGGAAAGTACTTCGGGGACATTTCGAAACCGACTTAATTAAGTCAACATAAATTTGTTTTTAATAGAAGTGAGCATCATTCGTGAAAATATTCCTGTCATTTTAAAATACATTAATGTCACATACTTTAGATAATTAATGCGGAGTACTTTATCGCCCGGAGACAAATACCCCCAGCTGTTCTTATCAATATCTTCAGTTGATACAAACTTGATGTGCAGTACCGTATATAGCCGACATGTAGTACATCGCCAGTAACTACTGTATCTGTGCACTTCCATACAAGTGTGTACCCTTGCTTAGCATCCCACACTACATATTGAACTGCTCAGGGTTACAAAGAAAGAAAAAAAAATTGGATGAAGAAGAAGGAGAAGAAGAAGGAGAAGAAAAAAATCAGAAGATAAGTAGAACCAGCCAGAATAAGAAATTTGAAACTATCATACATCTTGTCCATCTTTGAAAGTAACATCTTATTCTATCTCCAAAAACCAGAGCTTTCATTCAAACTCCCTTATCAAGTGACAGACCACTTTACCCGCACGAGACCGAGACGGCATTCCATCTAACATTGATGTAACAGGAGAGAAAGAAATCAGCGATAAGGTAGAATCAGGGAGGGGGGGGGGAGGCGGGGGCCCTGAGCTTCATTGTCATGCTAGATTCCCAGTAGATTTGAGGAGGAGGAGATAAACTCTTACAAAGAGGAATAATCTGAGGCAGAGCTGATAATGAATTGGAAACCATCATCCATCTAAACCACTCTTTAACAACCCAATTTAGATTTGATATCAATCACAGAAATCCAATCACCTTGAATGTTAATGAAAATGTAGCCCGAAAGGTAAACAAAAAAATTTGCAAAAACCCACACCGTTTCTAGTACTGCCGTGTACGTGTGCGGTGTGTGCAATCATACAGTTTAAACAGTATATCTCTATAATGTACATATTGGAGTGTTTGTAAACAAAGCAAAGTTAATATTTGAATAAATGCTAATTCCTTGGACAGTGGAAGGAGGGAACAATGGAGGGGGGAGGGATGGGAGAAAGATGGAGGGGTAGGTATGGGAGGGAGGGAGGATGGGAGAGAGATGGAGGGAGATAGGTATGGGAGGGAGAGAGAGATGGAAATAAGTAGGTAGGAAGGGACAAAGGGACAGGTGGGGGGGAGGGAAGGAAGGAATGGGTGAGGTAGGGAGGGACAAAGTATTTCACCTACCAGTATGATTGGGTTATTTTACATGACAGTAAAGAACTCTTTTATTTGATAAGATCCAACATACATGTATACTGATTCTAAAATTAATTCCAACCTCATAAAAAATGTCAAAAAGATTAAATTCTATTTGCAAGCTATATTAAATGATTTTAGCATGTAAGAGATGCTGCATTTCCTATAAATTTGGTAGAATTGTTATGAAGTACCCACAGTATAAAATGAAGATCAGCATTCATTGAAAAATGGTGTTTCAAAATATTCAACAGAAAGAAGGAGAATTTTAAATGTATCTGGTTATGTTTCTTCTTTCTTTACTTCCCACTAAACAATGACTTCAGCCCTGATTCCTACATGCAAATTAGAATAGGCTTGTTGTTACATCTGCTTTAAAAGTATGGTAGACTTCTATTGGCCAAATCTAGATATTAATTATTTATGTGACAGGTAAGTAAGGAGTGTTATAATAAAATAGTATAGCCCTAGATTAGTATAAGACAACAGCCACATTACAAAAAAACACCAACACTTTCACCTCCTTTTAATGGAATCAATTACTGGGCCAATTCTGGAACTGGAATTAGCCAAAAAGCTGTTAAATTCAAAAGATTTGATGCTACAATAAACAAGGATATCATGCAGAAACTCTTTTCCAAGAAATGTTCAGTCAGTTATAATTATTTTTATCTTTAAGAAAATGTTTATGTGAACAAGAAAGGTGTTAAAATCCATCAGTCTTCATAAATACATTGTCTTGTTAGCTCTACTGTATAATAACAGCCGTGGGACGTTTAAATACTGTACACCATAAAAGTGTTCTAATTGGCAGTGAGGTCGGGTTTACACAGCTGTAAACAGGATGAGGCACTGGAGTACTTCTACCTAACATTCTGCAGATATTAAATTCCAGTTTAAAAACTTGCATATTTGCATCTGATGTTCCTTTTCTCTAGCCTGAATAACACAGATGCATATTGTTATGACACCTAATGTTCTATGATATGTATCTTCAATCTCCAACCATGTATCAGAAGTGCTAACTTGTCACCATATAACTCTCAAGTCAAGGAAGCAATCTTGGATGCTTCCAGTGAGGGAGATTTAGCCCTGCACCACCCCCCCCCCCCCCTTAAGAATAAAATTGGATGGCTCAGCCCTTTACTGGTAGAAAGATGTTTCGAAAAATTCTATTGTAGAGTACATAAAATATAACACGTATGTTTGGTACAACCTAAATATTGGAAAAAATCTTCTACATCATTCCATTGTTGGAAGTGGGGGGGGGGGGTGGGGGAAGCAAGATTAAGGAAATGTTATCCATGAGAGGGGTCTAAGAAATTTTGGTAAAATGGTGCTATATTTTGCATCCTTTGAAGCAAGAATTGTTTACTGTTGAAGCTGTGTAGAACATGCATGTTATATATTTGCATTCTGTACACTAGGATTTTCTTTCTTTGGTAATATTCTATCTGCCACCTGAGTATCCCTTCCCCCTCCCTCCCCCCCTCCCTCCCCCAACTTAGTCTGATAGAAAATGATTTTTAAAAATGATGATGCAATGATGATGGATGGAAAGACTAAGATCCTAGTTTACAGTTCCGCACGTATTACGTTAAAAGAAAATCTGGACAAAACAATGCACAATGCTGGCACTTTGGATGGTAGAATGAGAAGGAAGGGCATTGACTGGAGGAGCCAGTCTAAGAGGGCACAAAGTGCTAAAAGGTTACCAGTTCATTATTGGCATGTAGAACGAGAGTGCTAAGGTTGTGGGGAGACAGGTAAGCGAGGAGAGATGTAAAAAATATAAATTTCTTCTTACAGAGAAATTAATTTACACAGAAATACCAATTGCATTTACTATGAGCTGTTTATTCCTATAGCATTATGAGATTGTGAACAAAGCAAAATTCCAGTAAAACGTGAAATATTTTCTCATGTACATAGGTGGCACCTATCACAGGATCAAAAGGCGCTGAATCACAGTCACAAGTTCTGTGATGTCCTTCTGGGGCAAGCTCTTCAAAAACAGTAACATTACTATTAGAAATGTCCTTAAATTGATGTATCCTTCAAATGCCATACATTTAGAATATATTTTTTATAAGTTTTTTATTTAGTAGTCAATATTTGTCAATATTTGTTGTATTAGAATATACAACTTATTTGTATTAATCTTACTTTCTTAAATGAATAATTGATTTTGACATAAATGGAAAAGAACAAATACTACTAATTTTAGCTCATCTGGTCACATGATGATATCGCAGACTACAGTAGACTGTTGCCATATTCATGTGATACATTCAATTCCAAGAAACTTTATATATTCGTATCTCTGTGATGTAAAATGATATTACAATGTCCTTTTGATCCTTGAAATGCAGAAATTTTTCACCACTTTCACTCACAAAGCACTTCAGTCATTGGAGTATACATTCCTTTGTCAATATCAAAGTAATATTTGAAGGTAATATTATTGAATTTGTACTCTCTCAACATACTGTACACACTTACTGGGAAAACATACATTCAGGTTTCATCATCTTCATAAGATATTTGTTTTTGTTTTTTCTCTCATCTTACATTTTTCTTAAAGAGTCTAAAAATGAACCATGTGAGACATAAAACATTTATCAAAGCATTTGGACGGTTGGTTTAATGCAAATCAAAGAAACAATTTCAACAAATTATTGAAAGTCGCATCTCTATGATCAATTGAGGTTTGCCTCTCGGTTACCCTAACTCTGATATTTACAATTTAAATTTGGAAAGATCAGTTAGAACTATGCCCCCCACGTCCTTGATGCAGACAGATTCTGAATAAATAACACTGCATAACTATATCTGTGGATGTATTATTCATTAATAAATATGTCAGAAGAAAAGACTGTTTCCTTAATGTACAACGATTTCTTGCTATCATAAGGAACTGAAGTGAAATGAGGATAATGTATGTCTAAAATACACATCTACATCTACTTTATTTACCCTAAAAAATAAATTTCTTTAATTGTGAGGAGACAGGTGAGCGAGGAGAAGTCAATCTTGGTTGATCATCTCAGTAATTGATAATACTTACATGCCTGCTCTCGATATCTGCACTCTGACCTTTGTCCACTAAATGTCTAAAGATATTCTAATGAATTTTGGGCTCATGATGCCAGTTGGAAGATGGAAAAATATTGCGAGCTCCTTAAATATGCTGGACATGGATACCATCGATGAGGTAGACCTGTCTCCTTGCGACCACAGCACTCTCGCTAAGAACTCAGCAATTAATTTGGGTGGTAGAACAAGAGGAAGGATCATTGATTGGTCCCTGAAGGTGTACAGTACAACTGGTGTTAAAAGGGTTACCAGTTCTCTCGAAGCACAGAAGAGCAGGAGTGCTCAGGTTGTGGACAGACAGGTAAGTGAGACAGCAAAGTAAATTAAAGGACAGGTAAGCTAGATAGATCTGTTGCATCCTGCTAGTCAAATGGGTCATGTTATTTTGGGATGTGAGGAGTGTGTTAATTATAATGCATGCTAGCTCAATCATAATTGCATGTTGCAAATTTAGCTGTTTTAATCTACAGTTGAAGAATTGTATCTCTTTTTGTTAAAATGATTTTCTATTTTGAGGAGGAAGGGGGGAGGGGGAGGAGGTCCTTTGCATAAATAAAATATGGAGAAAATCTAAGATGTTAACTATTAAACATCATATTGTCAAGGAACTACAAGGAAAATATCAAATATGAACATCAGCAGCAAATGTTCAGGTACGAATGCACATCTTCATTAATCACTAATAAATATTCATTGGATTAATTTACATATCTATTAACAAAATTTTGTCATATATGAGATCCACTTTGTGATCAAACCAACAGTAGGACTGCCAAACTATTAAAAACAGGTCTAGACAAACTACTGTACTGTAAAAAAAAATGTCCTTATAGATTAGAAATAGCTCATGTACTAATTAATATTTGTGAGATTACTGATAAACATAGTTACTGCTCCAAATATTGTTGCTCAAGATTTCATAGTTAAGACACATAGAAAGAAATACTTTAAATATTAAATCAACTTACGGTAAAAAAAAAAAAAAAAAACAAGTTCACGTGACACATTTCCAGCAAACTGTCCTAAAATGTTCCTGTTCATATGAATATAATATAAGGCCTCATTACCCTACCACCCATTTTTTAATTCAAGTCTCGAGAAAACATTCACCTCTTTACACTTTAACTACAGTAATGCAACATAAACTCCAAAATTGCAACACTATCTCCTATGGGACTAATAAAAATAAAAAGAGCGCCTGTATTATTCACATTGAACCTATGGTAACGATGCTTTATTGGAATGACGCTTGGTCGATTAAGGTATTGTCGGGGTTGAAAATCTACAATTATGTTCCCTTCAAGTAATCATACAACAATTAGCATAAATAATATATAAATTTATATGTCTGTAAGTGTGTGTGTGTACTGTATATTTGTCAGTGAGTCTCCAAACATTTAATATTAGTGGACAGTTAGAAGATAATTGTAAATGACTGACCGTGCATGTCAACATGCTTTGTAGAAGATGCAATTATACACACCCAACAGTAAATTTAATAAACAGAATATTGTCTCAAAGCCTCATAGTGAAAGAAGATTTGCTTCACAGACCATGGAAGACAGAACGACAAATTTTGACTCGAAAGTCATTTCAAATGTTGCCGTTTGTCTACTGCATGCATCAAGGGGAGAGATAGAGAAAGAGTGTTGACTTAAACAGGCACAACTACCGTGGAATGAAATAGGTTAATACAATTATTAAGTAACTATTAACTCAAATGTATGTAAGAGCAGATGGTTACTTACATTGTCTGTCAGCATAATTTTCTTTCCCCATGTAAAATGAACACTTGAACAGAACACTATTTCATTTAGTGTGGCTGTATGAAAAGGGGCAGAATTGGTGATTCTTGTTTATACAGGATGTTTAAAAAGATCTTGTTTGGCAATTCAGTAGAATATGAATCCACACAAACAATGAATTCATTGATGTAGGCACTGTGGGTGGTAGAATGAGAAGGAAGGGCATTGACCGGAGGGGTCCAGTCATAGAGGGCGCACAGTGCTTAAAGGTTACCAGTACATTCTCGGCATGGTAAAACGAGGGCTAAGGTTGTGGGGAGACAGATGTATGCAGAGCTAAGTACAGTAATACAGCAATCACTGCAAACAAAACCTACGTTGATATTCTCTGATGATGTGAGAAAAACCACGCAGATGGTAGATTTAGGGAGGACAAAGACATGCAACTAAAATCCATTCTACAATCTTCATCTGTTCCAATCTTGTTGCTTCGCATCGTACATACCAAACAGTAGCTCAGAGCCTTCAAACATTATCATCTCCAAAGTGGAATAATTACAAGAATCAACAGTATAAAGTCATAAGGACGCTTTTTACTATGTTTCTGCTTCCCGGATCAACATCAAATTCCTCAGTAGTTATTCTGCTTATTCTGATTATTTACATTTTGCATGTATATGTGGTTATGGGATTTGTAAAAGCACTATAAATGCTCATCATAAAATCCTAAACATATAATTCTAACAATTTATTTTAATTGATTATACAATTTAACAGATCTGTTTACCCACTTTAGTGTTTGTGAAAGACAGAAGCCAGGCTAACTATTTGCTATTACCTGCTGTAAATTATATAAATTAAATCAAGCTAATTGGCTAATTTGATCACAGCATTTTGGCAGTGGCTTTATATTTACCAGAAAAGACATTCCTAATAAGCAGAAAATCATGTGACTTACTGATCAATAGGAATTTTAATCTGATGCTGAGGCCATTTCAATTTGCAACAATAATTTAACCTCAGACCATTTTAAACAGTGATGGGTCATTTATTATTCCAGACTACCGCGCATTTTACTTCACCGAATTGAGCGTACATACATCTACAAAAGAGCTTGCACAGTGCAATGGACTTATTTTGAAATTCTTCCTTCAAGCTGATCATATATGCCACGAGGGAAATGGCCGTTTCCAGTTAAAGGCACAAGGGCAACGCCGACGATATTAAACAGCGACTTTAATTGATCACCTGGAAAAACCGTGTTACGTTGGCGGAAAAAACTCTTGGATGGAGGAGCTCAGAGAACTGTGGCTGAACTAGAGGAACTCAATATATAGCATTGTTTTCGATTCGACGGTTAACTTGTACTATCAGAAATAAAAGATGAAAAACCCAAGGAGAGAGAGAGAAAGCAACTTCGCTGACACAGTGACACCATGCAAACAACAGCTAGTTTTCCTAGGCTACAATAAGCAATAATGTAGGGGTGGACCCAGAATTTTATAAATGAGGCCATTTGGCCTTCGCATGGCCAGTTGAAGCCAACTCACATGTACTGAAGGGAGGTCTGAGCATCCTCTCTGACCAACAAACAAAAATCTTGCTTAAAATATTCTTTGGAATATTGTGTGAGGTCGAAAATGCAGGCGTGCACCTCTCTTTCCCACCACACCCACCCCGCACTGGAACAGTGCCTGAATTGTATGGAAGTATTGCATATGAAGGTAGTGCATGTAGCAGTGTAAACAGGACACTTGCCTAAAGAATTCATTATCTTTATTTTCTGTGACATTTACCACGCTACTTAAACCATGAACAAATAAAGTTGGAAGGTCGTCCTGACAGTCACTCTGACATCACTGAAGATTTTATTGTCTCTAGAATCATTCAAGATGTTTTTATTAAAATCCTTTAGCTCTCAAATTGCAATATCAGTATATCCATGTAGATTTTGAGTCTCAAATAACCTTTGACATCATCACAATCATTCTAAGTTTAATTACCGACAGTCACAAAGTTGTTTTTCAATCAGGGACTGTTTGCCAGCTACAAGAAGGAAGTTATTCAGAAGAAACAATAAAATTAATCCATATTACCATGACAACTGAAAACTATAAAAATCTAGGTAGCATTTAATTGCTTTCAGAAAAAACCAACTTATTCCTTACGGTATAATATAGACAATAGACATTTATTGCAAACAAATTTGCTTTGAGTAAATTTGCATGTGATTCTGTCTTCTTCAGTCAATGGTTTTTCAGAAAGTTATTGGCAAAAGCGTTATCGCAGTATCTTACGCTCGCTTCATAAATTGCAGTTTGAGCAGAAAATTGAGCAGTCCCAAAACACATACAGTACACTTGTTTATTTTGGTCAGAAATTTGGTTCCCTAGCAACTCTGTACCTGCACTTAATGTGTTTTTCTAATAATCTGAGGCTAATGGATCTGTCTAGAAGTCACTGAAACAACCAAGAGACATCTCTCTATCAAACTCATCAGAATTTTGACTGTTATTGCAGCGTTCTTTGCCTGCAGTCAAATCCAAAGAACTGCTCGTACAGCTGTTGATCTGAGAGATAGAGTGAGAGAGGGTAATTCTAACAGAGCAAAGTTACAGTACAGATAAAAGTTACTTTTTACTCTGTTCATACATTCATATACACCAAACTAAATCTTTGCATTATGTCTAGCATTTACAAAGATAGACGCCTACTCTGAAATTCTTTCTCATTTGTAAGAATATTCTTTACTTTCTCGCCTTGTGTCAACTGTTACAAAAGCTATCCTGGAACAAGATTTAAAGGTCTGCTGTATAGACCCCAACTATATCATGCTATCATGGAAAAGTTACTTGAGATTACGTAATCGACCTGCCTTTGTCGTAAAATTACCACTTTTTATCAATTAGTCTGCAACGCCTGTCACATATTTTATCTTGTATGAGGGTCTCTGTGTGAACGCTGTATGATTAACTACACTGTAGACATGGAACATATTTCCACACAGTGTTTACACAAAGAGCCTAACAGTGTCTAGATGCTATGCAGGCTAATTGTAGAGCCTGTGGTGGATTTGAGACCGTGGCAGGTCGATTACGTAATCACAAAACTTAAGCTATAGCTGCTATAACTGTAGCCAATAAAGCAGATCTTATAGCATTCATATAGCACATACTATAACCGAAATGGCCCTATTTTAGTCTGCTGTAAGTGAAGCTTAGGTTATTTGTATTAGTTGCATTAATATGTAGACTCAACACTTAGTTTTGTTTTTCGGTCTACATGTATCATTAGCAATGAAAGAAATGTTACCTATAGTTACCTTTGAATTCCAAATGTGAGAGCAACTGCTTTTAATCTCGCATTTTCATAATTTTGAATACAGTATGGTTCAATTAACACACTAACAGTAATCAATTTTTGATTTTGAAATAACTTTCAAATAATGTCAACTTGCCAAGGTCTTTCTAGACTATAATTTGAAATTGAAAAACCAATTTAGAAAAAAATGAAAAATTAATGTCTAGATAGAACCTCTGAATGATAGTGTGGAAAATCTTTATATTGAATATGATATCAATCTCTCAAACTAACACGATCGAAGGTCACGGTAGAAAATAAGTAATAAATCTGACACTTAAGGGTGACCATGACATTTTCGGCAAATCCAATTCATCTTGATCTTACTCCAGCTCTAGACATGATCTAAAACGATAACCCGTTTTAAAAGTCTCTCTTGCAACCCGGAACCCTACGATTATTATGAAATAAGTCTCCATCATCAGACTGTCATTATCCGTACAAATAACCAACAAGTTATATTACGAAGCATTTTCCGGGAAAGTTTTTTCCCCCTCCTACCACTTTGAGGATGTGATTTTGAATTTATGACTGAAAAAGAATATTTCTGGCAAATTTGCAATAAATCGGCTCTAGCCACCAGAATATCCCATTAAAAGTAAGACAAATTTACTGTACCCTGGGATGTTTTACAGCTCTGTCATTAAAGATAAAATTATATTTCAATATACGTAGTCTTCTGGAACGATATCTCACATTATTGTTTTTGCTCTTATTACCTTGCTAAGGAGTACGATCAGAGCAATAAATGTTAACTTTACTGCAAGTGAAACGATACAGCTCTGCAAAGACTATGGCCGAAAAAAACTTTGCCAAGCAGTCATGTCTAAAATTAGGATTGTCATGCAATACAAACTCCCTAAGTGGTTTGAAGGAAATTAAGAAATCTTGGTTTACTCTCTCTGTCTCTCTCTCTGAAGTGGCCATCACATCTAATCTTTAGATATCAAGAACTTTTCTTCCATTCAATTAAAGACTCTTTATTGCATTCTTCTGTAAGTGCTCCGAGATTTACATGGAAATGGTCAAGCAGAAATTAATCACCCAAGTTGCTTAATCAACCGCAAACATTTGCCAACATTTTTAATGCAATGCACTAGACAAACTAAAAACCAAACAATCAGGGTAAGAAAACCATTTAAAAAATCATGAATATTGCACAACACGATGATTTTTTATGGGGATCTTAAACATTAATACAGAGGGAGCCGTCAGGTGGCATACTCCTATTAGAGACTTTATCAATCCGCCAAAACAAAGTAGGAGAACATCTTTTTTGATATTTTATCAATCGGGATCTGGTTTTTTGTGGCTTGCATGCTGAATAGAATGAATGGAAGTATATGTGGTACAAAACTTGGCTTAATGGAGGCAATTTTAGACCCCTTTAGGCCTCCCAGGAGCAGCGGTACGAAAATTGTTTACTACTGAGTGAAGAGGTTTATTTACAAGTGACGAAAACTTCATGCTCTGATAGCAAAAAAATCTGCATGGTCATGGTACGGAAAATTGATGGTGTCATGAAAGGCCAACTTGTCAGCTATCCGGTGATGAGTAGCGTTTAGCTAGTGAGAACTTTTAGCTAGACTTATAGACCACATTACTTTTGTGATTTAGTGTGTAAGTCAATTCATATTGGTCCTAACAACGCCATAGATACGGCTACGGGTCCTAAAGCCCCCAATCTATCTTATTTATAGATCTCCAAGGCATTTGTATTAACACATTAACATATCTCAATCTATGTGCTAGTTGTGAAAATATGTTTAGAAAGATCTCGTCTTCAATAGTTATCGGATGAATCACAGGTAAAAGTGGCCAGTACAGTCCACTTCGAAAATACCTTAAAGAGGCTTTCTGATTGGTTGACGACCAGACGTGTTGTAAATTTGCAAAACGAACAGTTGGCGACATATGGTTGCTAAAATGTGCTATGTACTGTAGATATGAGTGGTAATAACTGTTCGTTAGTTGGAATACGCCCTACTACTGTATGTGTGCATTAAGGAATGTGCAGGAACTTTGCCCAGAAATGTCCATCAGATATTCCTAAAAGGAATTCTCAGTGATTACTGTACAGAGACTGCAGCTTGTCAAGTTTCGCAGAACTAGATAGGACCGGTATGACAGCACCCTCTGTTGATTCAGGACGTGGCTGGAGATCCCCATTGGAGATTGTTAGTATGTTGCAGTCCTTGCAATGATGAATGAAGAAGCCATATACTGTATACGTGTGGATCAGTACTTTTAAAGTACTATTATGTTTATTGAACAAGTTTGAAGTGTGACAGACAAAAGCAAGCCTGTTTTTAATTCCATTTTCTATTGTCTGTTTGAAGTGTCAAAGTTTACAAAGGCATTGCAGAATGCTACTGTATGATACTGTAGATGTTTCATTTGGGAGTTTAGACAGGTGTCTGAAAACAAAAACTGTAGCAGCTAAAGAGCCACCTTCAGACGATAGAGATCTCAGCAGAACCATTGTGCCTATTGTGCAAACCTACAATGCCTATTGGGTGATCCTATGATACCTATTGTGTGAACCTACAATGCCTATTGTGTGAACCTACAGTGCCTATTGCGTGAACCTACAGTGCCTATTGTGTGAACCTACTGTACCTATTGTGTGAAACTTCACAGATTATACCCTAAACCTGCAGCCTAGCCGAAGGAAGCGGAACAGCCTAGAGCTACATTTGTGTCTAACCCAGTTCAATGGCCCCTTCCAAACCAAGTCAAGATGAAATACAGTTAAACTTCCACAAAATATTCAAATTTATGTAACAGAAGTAATTGTTTGGCCTCTTGCTTCATTACATGGTCCCCAAGCTCTCCTGAATTAAGGGGGCCTAAAGTTGCCCCACCGGGTATAAGGTTTTATCCTGAGGTTGAACCCTAGGCTTCTATATTTTTCAACACATATGTGCCGTTGCAACTATTGTCTCTCTATATGTAAAGTAGGTGATTATACTCCATATGAAGTCGATATCTATCCAACCAAACATTCTCCTTCAGGACAAGTGCCAAAAAACCAACTGTGCATGGACATCACTGACATAGAACGTAACCAGTTGGGATTTGTGTCTTTACGGCTTGGATGTCGTAGTGCATTAATGAGAGAATATGTGGTGTGAAGAGTTGGGGGGAGGGGAAGAGGGCAGTATATAACTACTGCATACCATCATACAGCACCATGGGGGACAAAATCTGCCCATTAAATGATGAATGAGGTTTGGATTCAGTTACAAGCAAAACTATGGGGTTTTCCTTGCAAAACATCACATACTGTATAATGAGTACGTCATGACAACATTTAATTGTGTAACTGAATGAGGCATCATAAATATGGAATATATGCTAAAAGTCCGGAAGGTATTTTAGTTTTTTTAATCCTAGTATCTTGAACTAATTATTTCCCTGTAAAAATATTACCAAAACCAAAAATATAAACCAAAACATGCACAAATAAATGTCAGAATAGCTTTATAAAGTACAGCATGCAGTGATATTGCATCTCACAAACTACTCCCTATTACGATTCATTTACCTCTCAGTGCAATGTCAACGAATATTCTCGGTCTAGCGAGTGTGATAAAAATTCTCCCGAGTTATTTCCTAGCACCTTTCATTAGCACAGGACAAGATGCCCACAGCAATTGAAATTCCTTATAGTGAGTTATTAAGTGCCAAGTAACTGTCCGACTAGCAATTTAATCAACCCTCCTACACTTTCCCCTACCAGTACTGTCATGTGTCTGGGAAGAGCAAAAAAACAAGGAAAGACAATTTATGCCGCGCAGTGAGCACATATCAATTAAAGATGTGTGAATTGATGCATTGAATGAGATTAATTGCGACCTGACTACTGTACCTGTACGTATGATGCAGACCGACCAGCGTATATATACTGACATGTGTACATGTATGCAAACTACGATAGTAGACTTTAATTCTACCAAGAATTATCTCATTTCCTAAGCAATGGTACAGTATCATTACACAGCACAGTTGATATCTGTATATTATAGGAAATGAAATGAAACCATTTTTATCAGGGTGCTTACACATTTTTTTTTTAAAATAATTACCACGACTTTTCCATGACACTTCCATACTTACGAAACTAAGAATTCCTCAGTGCTCATGAGATCTGGGCAAATTTTCAGGGACAAAAATGGCTTCCAAAGCTCTAACAAGATATAAGAAAAACAAATCGTTCTTTTTTCCATGACTTTTCCAAGCCTGAAAATTGATAATAAAACATTCATGACCCTTGTTGATCCTCCACGTGTGTTGCTGGGACCCTCTTTATACGATAAGTCAAATAATTCTAAGTCAACAAATACAAACTACAAAGTAATATCATCGAATTGGTTGTAAACAAAAAATATACATGACAAACATGGTACTGTTTACAGTTTTTGTTAATTGCTTAATTAGACTTCAACAGTTTCATAGCAGACATGCATTCATCTTTTTTTGTTTGCATCTAGTCATAATTACTATTCTCTTTGATTGCATTATTAAAAATTTCCTTCAAAGTAACAGTAATTTAAATGATCCTCAAAATTAATATGTACAAAACATACTTAGCTACACAATAGGACTATTGTGATGTGCGTGACACACGAAAACATTTCCATAAAAATGTTCTGTGATTTTAATTATCATCAAAATTAATATACATACTTAGCTACACAATAGAACTGTTGTGTGACACACATTATAAACATTTCCTTAAAAGTAACGTTAATCTAAATGATCTTCAAAATAAATACGTAAATTATGAAAATTTATTTTGTAAACTAAAAGGACCGAATCTAGTGTGACCGCCAACCTGCATACAGTTTGTTATTAAACATGACCACACTGGATGTGATCATCCACAGTGCAACACAATATTCACTAATTGAAAATATATATATTCTATTGACAATTTTGTACAATGTCAGAATACTTAATTATATTAAAGAATCAGATTTATGTTTTACTTTGTTGTCAGAGTAAAAAAAAAATATATTTCTCGTTGTCCTCGTTGGATTTCAATTATCTCAACGTTCACTTTTTATTTCCTTTCAAAAGACTGTTCAAAGGTGTTTCAAGTACCTTTTGAATGGAAACTAGGGCATTTAAACTTCATTATAAACGCAACTAGAGCACATTCTGTTACAAGACACTACTCTGTAGCTCTCTGAGTATGCCGTATATAATTATATCAGTCCAATTTCAGTTGGTATATATACTGTATGTACGAATCTTTCACAGATCGCTGTGTGGTCTACATTCCGCGGTTCTCCCAATCATGTTAGCTTTTACAGTATATGTACGGCATCTTGCAAGGATTCTTGACACATGTATGCTTTACTTTGACTTCTTCTGTACAGATGGTAGACATTGACAGCACATGACTGCTTTTTGCAAACCAGGACACAGCAGGCTAGAGCTGCAATCAAAGAAGAGTTATTTGCCAGTGCCACTGGGAGGAGCATTGCCCATAAGTAATGAATGGAAGCTACAAAATTTAGCACTTCGGGTTGAAATGAGTGTTGGATGTCTTCCTTCGAAAATGAATGGTCTGCACGAGATTTACGATTTGCTCTCGACTTGAAGTTTTGCAAAGGGTGGCAAATAACACAGATCTGAATGTGAGAGGATGGGAGGGATTGCCATAAATGTGTAGAGGTATTTAAAATGTTTAAAGAAATCCCTGCAGAACTTGACATACAGTATTTGTAGTCAAAGATATTTATAACTTTCCTTGCTGTATATAGAAGAAGGTATTTACACTTACTGGACGTATGCTATGAATTATTTATTAATTTAAACGAACCTTAAGGTAAAGATAAAATCATATCAAATCCATGATTCTGGAATTGTTGACTTTAAGCATTTTCAGCTGAATGGGTTGTGGTCACTCAAGACCATATTTTGCAATGAATTTTTAAACTCTAAATTCTCAGGTTTTTTTCCATATATGGCAGCATAACTTTGTCAAATGTTGTATTCAGATTTTTTTAAATACTTCACTGCAAATTTCAATCCTGAAGCTGTTTATACACATCAATGTTTGAAATAATCTTAAAAGTGTTTTGACAAGGGTCACAGCATATGCCCCATCTGTGGGCTAGCAGGTTAGGTGTGAGTGGGTGGGGGGGGGTGGGAATTATGGAACATACGATTGACGAAATAGAGGGACAAGATAATTAATGCAAATTTAGAATTTCAAAAAGCACAGATGTCCAAGCCTTTGTGTTTACTTGTTTACAACGAATGGAATATAAGAACAATGGAAGAAAATTAAATTTATAGTACTTCAGAATTTAAAATCAATCTTTGGGTGACAAATCTTAACTTTACGTTGCCCAGTTGCTACTGAAAGTATGGTGTTACCATTATTACACTTACAGGCTCATGAACTAGAGATAATAATGCTATGATTATTGAACAGATCTGAAACTTGCATTACACTAATATGATACAAGTGGCACAAGTGGAAAGGCATTGCAGCATTTTGTTTCAAAAGTAGGGTAATACAGTATATCTTAGAGAACACTTTTACTGTAAACTTTGCTGCAAAAGATTGAGGACACAGATCATAGCCATAGATTTGCCCCAGGTCTTCTCTTGTAAATTGTGTTACCTTACAGATCTGTTATCTGAATATATATACATGGAGACAATGTTAAGTACCCAATTGTAAAATAGTATAGTTTGTTATTCTTACTGTGACATTATATGGAAAGTATCTCAACTTAACTAAATTCCACCTCATTTCTTTTCACTCAAGTTTCCTTAAATACTGTAGCTCTCTCTCATCCTGCCACAACCTCAGAATATTTTCCCAAAATATTTTTCATTAACTCGGCTCTTTGAGTGAGCGCCATCTCTCAACGCATTAATTACATGAGATTTAGCAAGTACAGTAGTTAAACAGGCAGCCTTTCAGCACCTACAGTACATGTATATTCTTTGCTCCAACAGAATCTCCCCCCCCCCTTCCTCTCCACCCTTGCCCTCCCCTAAATTCTCACCCATTTCCTTCCTTTCTGTTTCAAGAACTATTCTCTTTGGTATAGCCTATCATGTCTGACAATTCCTGACCTATCATGCTGCATGCCGGGTAAACAAAAGTAAAAATGAACAATGTCACCACTCATTAAATATCTATGATACATGCTGTAAGTTATTTTGAATTCCCTCAATACTTCCTACCAGGGCATTCATGGCTTTATCCAAATCTCTGCTTCCTCTACCACCATTTCTAATCCCTTTGCTTCTCGCATCTCCCCACTCCTTTCTCCCTAGTCTCCCACTAGAAACTCCCCCCCCCCTCCTCCCAAGTCCCCTTGTCAAACCTCATGTCAATGAAAGTAGATGCACATACATCATCACTGACCTACAGTATGTGATGAAGGTCTAGATATGAACAATGTGAAACTCCTCTAACAGCTCAGAACAGTTTAGATCTGTCTGGGAGATACCATGTACAAACAAGGACATCACAGAGTCAACAGTTCTTCAACTTTTAATGTCCCCTGTGCCACATTTCACCTGGCTTCTTTGATAGAGAAAGGGTTACATACTTATTTCTCAATATCAATGATACTTTTATTGTGGAGATTCAAAGACTCAATGCCTCTTAATCATATGGACTTCTTCGTACAATTCTGTACCACAAGTCTCTCTCATTCATTATCAATCTTGCTATCCACACCAGCACACCCCAACCCCCTTTGATAAGCCAATGATGGCATCTTAGCGAGTTCCTGCTTGCAGGAGGATCTAAAATGCATACAATACATACATAATATGTAGGGTAAACATTCCCATTACTTGTGAGACAGTACTTCGATTCCTGAGAAGATATTCCTTGTGCAGTTCTCTCAGATTTTACAATGCTTAGCAGCTACCAGCAATTCATCCACTCTTCAGTAGCCAGAATTATTTTGCAAATTCTTCAAAAATCAATCACAATTATAACCTTGACCGTGCATGATCGTTACATACATACATGTATATCAAGAGAAATACATATATGGTCACATCAGAAAGCCTGTGAGCTGGGAACAAGCTTCTTTAAAAAAAAATGGCCACTGGTTCTGGAGACATTAATTTCATCCCTGGCTGTTTGGTTTCACACTGTGAAACTTTAAGCATTTTTGTAAGCATGCTTAAAGTTGCAGAATGGGCAATACTGTTCACCTGTCAGTGCTGTTAGAAAAATACACACAACTCAGGCTTAATGGTGTAAGAAAAGGAAATAATTCCATTTACCATTGTAACACATACTTCTAGGATAGGATAAATAAAAAAGTGGGAAAATGAAAAAACCAACTGACCTGGTTATATGCATTACTGACAATGACATTGGACACAACTCATTTCAAAACTAACAAAACCAAAGTCATATTTGCTGAATAGCATACATACAGTAGCTTTATAATTCAGACTGGCCAAGATCTACTTAAAGTCAGTAAATCTGTCAGTGTTAAGAAGTGTATGAAATAAGTTAAGCTAAATAGTTTGCCAATTACAAAATATAAATTTGAAAAAGGCCAGCTTTTTGAAGGGTTTTTCTGAGTGACAACCATAAATATCTGTGAAGTTTACCAATCAAGTAAATGGTACCTGTGCTTTGGGAAAGGCATTCCCTAAACCCAATTCCTTATAATATTTGCCTTGATCTTAGCAATAGTAAGGGTGGGCTCTTATCACTATATTGTGAAGCCTAACTTAAAGGCCTTTGGCTAGGCCATTCCTAGTATCGGGGTCGTTTTGTTATGGTTTAGGCCTCAGTCAAGTTAGGTTAGGCCTCATATTGTAGTATTAGACTTCAATCAAAACACCTCAAGTTTTGCAAAACGATTACAATTGAAAATCCCAATTGGTATTGTGTAAACGTCCAAGTCATAAATAATCTGCATCTAGAACAAAAGGCTGACGTTATGATAACGGCAGACAATGATACATACCCCCAATAATATCCCCAGCCTCAGGGCCGTTGGTTTGGTTTACGTAAGGATCCGCCATCAGTTCGACCTCCTCTTGCACCTCTGGAGTGACTCGGTTTGACATAGGCTACCTTCTAATTAAGACACCACAGCATGAAGTGAAAAAGGAATTCAGTTGAACAGCTAGCTTTCCGCGAATGTAAGAGCACTGAGCCTGAAATTTATCATGTCATCCCGGTTATTAATTTTGAACCACGAGATGCACGGTACAAACAGCTTATTACACTAGCTAGCTATAACGTTCGTAATGTAGTATGTTTGCGCTGTACACTTGTACGGCACTAATGAAGAAAAGCCATTTACGTCAATGACGTAATGTGTTTTTAGACATAACGAAAGGGTGAGAAAATTGAGAAAACCTTCGCTTTTGCCTTTACAGTATCATTGGAATATCAGCCATAAAGCTTCCCATTCGATATGATGTATGCAAGAAATCCACAATATATGATTTGACGAAGAAAGAAATAATATATGATAACTATGGTAAACGGAAAATGCCTGACTTCAAAGGGCCAACTCGTTAACGTTGTTTACCACTCTACCTACGTACAGTGTCGCACGCAGCAATTAAGATCAAAAGTAAACCTTTTAGTTGGTTACCGCGTCAATGCACCTAGGCAACGGTATACACATGTCAATGGTTATTTCGGTTTTATTGGTAAAGGGTTATTTCCGGACTTTAATGTGGATGAAAAGGTATAGTAACGTAACGTTGTCACTGAATAACGGGGTGATAAAAAGACAACAATATTGGGGCTAGCAAGAGAAACTTCATTTGACAGCACGAACTACTTCGTGCACCGACCTTAATGCACGCTATTAGCTAGGAAAGTTTGTGATTACGTAATCGACCTGCCACGGACCTCGGGCTCTACAGTTAGCCTGCATAGCCTCTTATAACACCATTAGGCTCTTTGTGTAAACACTGTGGAAATATCTCCCCTCAATAAGACCCTCATACAAAAAATATGTGGCAGGCGTTGTAGACTGATTGCTAAAAAGAGGTCATTTTACGACCAAGGCAGGTCGATTACGATATCTCTAGAAACTTTTCCATGATAGCCTGCTATAGTTGGGGTCTATACAGCAGACTTTTAAGCACATTTATAATGCCACATTCTCAACCCGTTTCCGATACCCTTTCCGAAGTTTTTTTGTTGTTGACAAATTGTCCTTTGTTTGAAAAACACGGAGGTTTATCGCACAGTTCTTTTCCAGTCCAACCCCGTTCAAGTCCAATTTGAGTAGCTAGCCTACTTTGTATCTCAAGTACCAATTAAGTCACCAATTAACATAATTGACAAATGGACATGATTGGGTTCAAATCCTTGCCGGATTATAAACATAGATAACTAATATACTGAATTATCCCTGAAGATGCCGACGTCATTTAGTGAAGCAAACAATAACACATATACAGTTGCGTTAACCAGCGGGGGGGGGGGCAGTTATCGAACAACCCCCCTTACCAATGTGTACCAGGGACCTGTATAGCAGCTCTTTGGCTGTAGGATAAACATGGGAGACCGCGGCAACTTCCACTCCAACTCCCTCCCGTGTTCTGTTTCCTACACCACTGAAAATGAAACAGACTTATTCGCCAATAACTTAACAGAAATGTGTTACAAACGAAATAACCTACAAATGCATTTAACATCTGCTCTCAAACAACGTCTGCATGCTCTCAAGTAATAGTGTTGCATCGGTCTGAGCATGGCGATATGTAAGTTGCAAAACATATCCTCGTGAAATGCAATATGGTATTGTAAACTATGCAACCATTCCCAAGCCTTTGCCCGCAGCCTCCCGCCCCCCCCCCCCCATCTTCCGACCCCAACCTTATATGAAAAAGACTGGTTACCACGCTGCCACCGCATTATACGGTTACTAGGTGACCATCTTGCAACAAAAGATTTACAGCTCATCATCATTCGACATCATTTAACATCATTCGACACTGTTTCCGGTTTGTGATATGTTGCCAGATAACTGTGACGTAATACCTGACGGTAACCGACGACGATCCTGAAATCGAGAAACTATAACTACTGTGTGTGCAAACTTACAACTGCCACTAGCCAGTGACCTGCACGGGATTTCAACAACAAAAAATGTGTGGGGATGGGAGGGGAGGAGGGAAAGGGGAGGGGGAGTGGTCCAAAAATGTTCCCCGAATCATTAAGCTTGGGGCTGAACTTTTGTGGTAGGGCCAGAAGCAAATGAAGAATTTGCCCTGAGGTCATTTTGACTCCTATGTACGGAGCTTTGGAGGTCGTGTGCCCAGAAAAAAAAACGAAACATCAGATGGGAAATTGTGAGGCATAGTTCGATTATAATTTAAGTCTATAGAAGAAGCCCTAAACACAAGGTTGTACTAATAAATAATAATAAACTCCAAAAAAGCCGATGTCTGTGGGTCCTCCCCCAGAAAAACAGAGTACAGTAAATCAAATGGTTCATTCTGAGGCATATTTAGACTAATTTAGGTCTTGATAAGTAGCTCTAAACAGACAGTTGGGATAATAAAACGCAATAAATTCATAATTCTATTGGAGTTATCAGAAGCAAGTGAAGGTTTCTGTAATAGAATGAGAGCTCTTCTTGGATCATTGAAGCTGTCTCCTATGTGGGGGGGGGGGCGGCTGGGGTCCTAACCTTAGACATTAGATGATGGGATGGGGGTGAAAAGGGTTCACCCAAAGTAGCGGTCCAATTCTTCCGCTGCTGTATGCATAAATCCGCCCAACTGAACCATTCTCACCGACTGATTGTCGTCGATGGGGTATTTTCTCTACCTTCTCCCACCCCCCCCCCTCCCACTCCCCTAATTCGAATATGTGGGAATAAATGAGATTTTCGTTTTCACAACTTATAATGGGCCTGCTGCTGAACAAAATTAAGGAAACATGCAACTTTTTGTCGAGAAAACTGCACAAAGGATACATTTTGACAGAAAGTTTTAATGTAACTATGTGGTTGCCCCTAAAATGAAAAGCCCCATTCCAACCGCCCTCTTAGTTAGTTCTCTACCTCTCAAAAGCATTATGTCCTTGCAATACACCCATTTATAGCCAGAACCATGATTACACTACTTGACAGGATTCAAGAATGTACCTATGTAGGAACCATGTGATCTGCTCTGAGGGAAAATCCCCAACTTTGATATCCATAAATTACTCAAAAGATTGGAATGCAATAGCCTTTCACCGATAGCAAAAAGATTCCTACCCTTAGAATAGGTTTAATCGACTTAATGAATAAATTAAAAGCCTACACATTCCAACTCCAAGTCAAGACTGTGGAAATTCTGCTTTGAAGGCACATGGGACCTCCCTTCTTGTAGAATTAGTTTTTATCTGAAACCATTATTTACAGCAGGTATAATACTTGTAACAACCAATGAACTAGACATAGCGATGATGAATTAGCCGTGAGGCTGTCTGCAGGGTTCCATGGAAGCACCTGAATTATTTCCTCACTTACACTCTTCGGAAAAAATAAGTGTAGGAATGCTGGCTGGGGATATGGCGGGGGGGGGGGGGTGTTGGTCGAATGATTGAGATGGCACTCATGCAAATTTCCCACCCCTGATCCTAGGGTTAGAGAAAAGTAGAGACATTTTCATCATTACTGATTGTCTATATCCCTGAAAACAGATAAGAGATGAAACATAATAACAGATGATGCCGTAGAGTACAATACACCCTTCTTGAGATAATCTGATCTAATAATTGCATTCAATAATAAAATAGAGAACAAAATAAAATATTCAAAATTCATCAAATTTTATTTCAGCTGCACTGATGCATTGTCCAGTAAATGTCACTGAAAAGGGAGCAACGTTAAGAAACGTTTGAGTCATTAAATGTAAAAAATGTGAAGAAACATTAATATATCATCCATTATCTGGTATAAGTAGGTCATCTGTTAGGAAAGTATGGTTCAATTCAGTTTCCATTGGCAACAACTTACATGAAAAACAATAGTTTCAAACTTGACCTAACCAATGACGAAAGATATTCAATGGCTATATTCATCCCCTTAAATTGAAAGGATAGTTGATTGTAGGATAGTTGATATTTTCATCTCACTTATGCACATTACATCATCTATGTGGTATAATCGTGGTACAACACCCCGCATTATCCAACATGCATACAATGATTATAAGACCTTATACAATCTAAACTTTCAAAGCAAGCTTCATATTAATTACAAAACTGAGTTGTTCCTTTTCTTAAACTAATTTGAACATGCCAAACACCACAAGCAGTAAAGAAACAAATAAACAAGTGACTTGTTGAAATTACTCCCTTCCCAACTGTTTACCTTCGTTTCCCTTTTTTATAGTTTCTATGGTTCTATTTAACAAAGAAAACCCTCCAAAAAAATTGGATATGTAAAAAAGTGAGCTATATCAATGTGGCATAGGAGTGTTAGCCAGGAGTGTTAGCTCAGTGGTTAGCGCCGGTGCCTTTCAATCATAAGGTCCCGAGTTTGAGTCACTCCAAGATTAATGTATGTCGTCCAGTTACAGAGTTGTTGACAATTCATAATCATAGATGTTAAATATGAATCTAAGAGACTGACTTCAGTCAGCTTGCGGCTTTTATAAGCCAATGATGGCTTCTTCGCAGGTTCCTGCTTGCAGGAGGATCTAAAATACATACATACATACATACATACATACATACATACATACATAGGCAGACTTTCAAATAACATTCAAATAACATAATGGAATTATTTCTGTTTAAATCATTCAATCAATAATGACTATAAAATCGAGAATTTATATAATTTTTTTGCAAAAAGGTAATACATATTCTTGCAAAAGAAATCCTTCAAAAATTTGTAAACAAAAGCGACTATTCTTTAAGTTCAAAGAGGAGATTGACCTCTTCATAAAACTCTGCAATTACTTCCTAGACAAAAAGCATCTTTTTAATTTCAGCAGCAAACCTGAAATACTTCCGGGTCATAAGTCAAATTTCAAAGATCTTTACATTTTTAGAAAAAAAAAAATGAAAACTTTGACAAGGAATTCAAAATGGAATTTTTTTTTAAGATATTTATCCTTGAAAGTGAATAACATTTATAACTTTATTTACACGATTACAACAAGATTTCGGCATGTCAAATCTTCAGAAACCAGAATACGATGAACTAGTAGCATCATCAATAATCTTAAAGTAATAACTAACATAAATTAGAACCATTTTGATGTCCCCACAAAGTACTCATAACCCTGTGGCCTTATGGCACAAAAGTTATAAAATCTAGATTCTTTGTCTCAGCAAAGCGCTCATAAGTCAGTGAGCTTACAACACAAATCTTTTATAATCTATACCAATATTTTTTTGTCTCCACATAGTATTCACAAGACACAAAGCTTACATAATGTAGAATATTTTGATGTCCCCGCAAAGTACTCATAACCCTGTGGCCTTACGGTACAAAAGTTATAAAATCTAGATTCTTTGTCTCAGCAAAGCGCTCATAACTCAGTGAGCTTACAACACAAATCTTTTATAATCTATACCAATATTTTTTTGTCTCCACATAGTATTCACAAGACACAAAGCTTACATAATGTAGAATATTTTGTGTCCCCGCAAAGTACTCATAACCCTGTGGCCTTACGGTACAAAAGTTATAAAATCAAGAAGATTCTTTGTCTCAGCAAAGTGCTCATAGCTCAGTGAGCTTACGACCCCAAACTTTTATAATCCATACCAATTTTGTTTTTGTCTCCGCAAAGTACTCACAAGACACAAAGTTTACATAATTTAGAATATTTACGTGTTGAGCACAAACTCAAGAATGTACTCCGAAGTCTAATATCTTAGAAATGATTGCTGTTATTCAGCCTGGCTTCAGCCGTTGACTGTTGTTTGGTCTACATTATTAACATATCGCTCAGTGACGTGAATATGTTAAACACACAAATTTGGCAGAGCTGAGGACATTTAAAGAAAACACTTATCTGCTCAAACAAGTTTTCACTTAACTGAAAGTATGAAAAAAAAAATCATCATAAGAAAAGCAAAAGTTTCATACTTGTAAAAGCAAAGTAAGATAAGTGAATGTCAACCATTTTCACCCTCTTTTGCTATAATAATGTAAATCATTTTCGTCATATTACTTGTCACTTTGATGTTCAATGCATATATGTCTAAGTAGTCACATACATGAACCTCTCATAGAATGTTCACTTCCAAGCAGTTTCCAGTCTGCAAAAGTGTTTGTGAAAAGTAATCACATTCATGAAAAGAACACCCCACTAGAGTTAAAGAAACTGAAATATGAATATGAGCTGACATTTGACTATCACCGATACCACCTATGGGCCGAACATTAAATGTCAAATCGGAAATCGTATTTGACAAGTGATAGTAATAAAAAGGAAGTCTCTCTCTCTCCCTACTTCTGTTAGAATATTACTGTTGGAATTTACCACGACTCGTCTACTCTGCGAGAAACGACCGAGGCGAAACAGACACAGTAGACCGTTGAAAGATACTTCAGTCGATACTTTAGTGCAAGGCTCAGCTGAGGTTAGAAATAACAATGAGAGGCACTACTGGTGTGTGACATGTCACACAGTACATGTGACAGGATGAAACACGTCTCAAAGAAAAGTCAACATGTGACGAGATGAAACACGGCTCAGCTGTAGCAGGGTGTAGCTGTCTACAACGATAGCTGTAGCAGGGTGTAGCCGCTGATAAATTCTTCTACGTGGATGCCTTCCAAGGCTGCCTTTGCCCGCCAGTGGAGCTGTTTGACATTCTGTAAACTAGAGAGTTGTTTGAGACTGGACTCCATATTGATGTATTCCAACCATAGATCTGTAGAATAAGCCCATAAAGTAATTTATTTTTCATTTCAACTCATTAAAATGAGGGATGTTCTCTCTCATATGTCACAAGAGAACACTCATTGTAATGTTATTCATGGATTCGGTTTGTTGTTAATCTAAACAAACGGGTCTACACAGACTGTTTAGAAGAGTGCAACAGGGGAATCAACAGCTGAAGGCTCACATCTTGGTTAAAATGTTCTTGAAAGATCTATGCATAATCACTTCAAATCAAAATGTTCTACGAATTAAAAGCACAGGGGGGAAATATGCGATACACTGAGACACAACAGATGAATATCTCTTAAAATGTGATAGATATATGGAGGTATGTCGATCTGGTGTCCTTTAATCGTTTTAAGGCGCATAATCTTAGCTGAAAATTATAATATTTACTTCATTTTAGTATCTTAAAAAGAATAGCAGGGAAATTCTTGAATGTTTAATTTTGACTTTATATTAACACTGCCAGGGTTTATATGATGTTAATTTTCATTGTATTGCTTAACTTGCAACATGTTATACTGTACTTTACCTGGCTGGTTACTACAGGCTAACACAGGCTAACAAAAATACATGTTGTACTGTGCTATACCTGGCTGGTTACTACAGGCTAACCAAAATACATGTTATACTGTACTATACCAGGCTGGTTACAACAAGTTAACCAAAATACATGTTATACTGTACTATACCAGGCTGGTTACAACAATCTAACACAGGCTAACAAAAATACATGTTATAACCTGGCTGGTTACTACAGGCTAACCAAAATACATGTTATACTGTACTATACCAGGCTGGTTACAACAATCTAACACAGGCTAACAAAAATACATGTTATAACCTGGCTGGTTACTACAGGCTAACCAAAATACATGTTATACTGTACTATACCTGGCTGGTTACAACAGGCTAACATAGGCTAACAAAAATATGTGCTATATAATACAATACCTGGCTGGTTACTACTGGCTAACACAGGCTAACCAAATACATTTTATATTGTACTTAACTGGACGGTTACAACAGGCTAATAAAAAAAAATGTTATATTGTACTATACCTGGCTGGTTACGACAGGCTAACAAATATATATGTTATACTGTACTATATATACCTGGCCGGTTACAACAGGCTAACTAAAATACATATTATATTGTACTGTACCTGGCCGGTAATAATAGGCTAACCAACATACATGTTATATTGTACTATACCTGGCTGGTTACGGCAGGCTAACAAATATGCGTGTTATACTGTACTATATATACTTGGCCGGTTACAACAGGCTAACCAAAATACATGTTTTATTGTACTATACCTGACTGGTTACAACAGGCTATTCACAGGTTAACCAAAATACATATTTTATTGTACTACACCTGGGTGGTTACAACAGGCTAACCATAATACATATTATATTGTACTATACCTGGCTGGTTACTTCCATACTCTCTAAGAGCATCTTCATAAGCCTCACGTAGCTTGGAGGTGTTTGCTTCAGGCTGTAGAAAGTAGGAGAAAAACACACATTACTATTAATCTTCCTTGTGTAATATGATGTCTGTTAATTGTCTAGTTTTGGCACAAACCAAAGTTTTCTTGTAATATCAAGAATAAAATGCACATATATACATCGATGCTTTCTGAAGTTGTACTACACATCAAGCGTAACATGTTTTTAAGTTTTTGTATTTTCCTGGATCAATGAATCAGACATTGGCAGCTGGCTTCTTAATACTCCTTTCTTGGCATTGAACCCATGTTGTGATTACCCCAGGCTAGTTGTGACCCAAGGCTTAAAACCTTACAACAAATACTCCCTGGTGATTGGTTTATTTAGCTGGACAGTCACTGAACTACATGCAATTAATTGCACATGGACTAAAAGTTAGTAAACAACAACAACACACATCCATCAAAAAATTGGGAAACGATTCACAATGAAGCAGGGAGGAAATTAACGGTCAGGTTCTATCGGAAACCTTGTTTACCAATCACTTGTTTTATGTTGTTTTTACCCTAGCTCCTGATTGACTTTAAAAGCTTCACGGCTGTGATTGGGAAGCATGGAGCTAAGCTACTCTGTTGCATACAACTCCATCAGTGTATTGAATATGAAGACAATCTGTGTGCCATAATCTAAATACACTTACAAACTGAATACATGTGGCATGCATGGAAGTAAAATACGGTTATAAATTTATTGAAAAGTAAAAATCCGCTGGTTTTAATAACTAACTAGATGAATCGGGTAAGTTACTGACGTTAATTCTTCATAGAGCATTCAAAAATGAGACTCTGTGAGTAAATACTTCAAATAAAATCAAAACAACTTGAACAATAAAGTAACAGGCAAACAAAAACAGGAAGTTGACCTTTAAAGAATAGTCTAGGTCAAAGGTTATTTTTTGATATGTTAAAGAGGAACATTATCTTAGCATTCTAGTGAAATTTGCATTCAATTCCTATGTACCGTTTTTGAGATATTGACAGTTGAAGTTGCCTACTTTCGTACCAAAAGTGAACTTGGAGCAAACAGGTTTGTCCTAATACTGTTGCACACTGATAAATGATGTATTGTTTTCCTTTATTATAATTTACGTCTAATTTTATATTCCACAATTGGATGCAGCCATAATGTGAATGTACCATAGGTATTGGTATTTTATTAACTTCACATCCCCTTTAGACAAACTAGTAACCCTATCCAATCCAAGGTCAAATCAATAGACTGAAAAATAAAGAAAAACAGAACATCTTTTAATCATGTCTGCTGGGTTTTGAACTTGACCACAACACAAAGTGTTAATATTTTACCTGGGTCCTCTCCAAAAATATTTTCCTCTTGAAAAATTCAACAGAGACCGGCTTATCGACCTTCAATCTGAGGAGGAAATTAAGTAGAGTTAGTAAAATATATATAAAACAAACAGAGAGGAATTCAAATATATTAGTATCAATTCAATAAGTTTTCAAGTGTTCTACAGTTTTTCTGCTTTAAGCAATGATCTAGATTTGAGACATACAAATTATTTCTCTGCACAGAATAGTTTTTTTTTAAAGCTTTGAGAATAATTTTCTTCTTTCGTGTGCCAGATGGTTATGTTAAGTTATGTTAGCCTAGACATCAACTGAGTAAATAAAAAATGCGATTTTGTTTTTTTAAGGGGGGGGGAGATGGCTTTAGAAAGGGGAAACACTCTTTCTCTCTTCAAAAGAGGATTCTTTGTTTCATATTATTCTCATTGGACTGAGTTGATACCAGACTTAATAGCATGAATAGACCAGCAATGGTATGAGTACAAGTAGACTTCCCCTTGGTGTGAGTTCCAGTACAAGGCTTTAAGACGAGCACTAGTTCTTTATTTTACACTAGTTCCTAAACTAACATTCAAAATCTCCAGAGTACAAGTACAAATCCAAGAGGCTGACAGAGGCTGAGGAGGACAGGTAACTATGACAACGCGGACAGGTAACTCTGACAACGAGGACAGGTAATTCTGCTGGAGTATAAACTCACTATTTTGTTGATATGTGTTAAATATCTGTCAAATGTGACACAAATCGATCTCATTTATGCCTCAAAAAGGCCAAAAACTCCTCCATAAATCCCATACCCAAAACACATTATAACAGACACATGTAGGAGTGGGAACTTAATCATAACTCCCTTCAGCCCATCCACATCCCCCATCCACATCCCCCACCCCCACTCCCAACCAGCACTTTCTTCCACAATGTAAAGACAAACTGATTCTAGATCTGCGACATTTCACACTTTTGACTTGATTTACAGCCTTACCAAATAGCCAATAATCACAAGTCATAATCAAACTGCTGCACTTACTTTCTATAAACCTTTCTCATTTTCTTTAGGCCTCTGTTGATAGCAACAAATTCTAAATAACACTCCTTGAATGGGATGGCCACATTACGATGTTCCTTACAGGCAGCCTGTAACAGTGAGAGATAGAGAGAGACAGAGGTTGAAACAATTAACAAAACAATTAACAAAGCAAACGCAATTTTTTTACTTTTAATTTTTTTACTAACAGCCAGGCTGCAAAGGCTATAGTCTGTTGTGCTGTCCAGCTTAACACAATGGGTACTTCAAGTCTGGATAGAAACTTTCTATTGCTTGATATTGATTCCTCCTTGATGCTGATTCAGCTGTGGGCCAGTGCTGTGGCCGGGTGGATAAAGGCGGTGGCATTGAAGCAATGAGGCACAGCAATCGGGAGGCTCTGGGTTCGATACCCGGCCGGGGCATAGTAAAGGTGGGTTTGACATCCAAGAGCATTCTACAGTTTTCCCATCTGAAATGACTTGTTAACTTGAAAAGATTCCAAATTTGAGTCTAAATGTTGAATTGGAAGCCACCCTTGCGGGCTTCTCCCACATTTGTGGTCGCTTAAGCGTTAATATTATTGTTATTGTTTATCTATTCCGTAACTTAGTCTGCCATTTTAAAATCATCCATGTTTCTTTTGCTCTTGTACTGCCTTCAAGAACTGCTCGAAGCAAATAAATCTACTATGGTGCTGATGAGACTGTGCACCCTGCAACAGTAATTAGTTTGATGAGAACAGACAAGGTACAATCACTGTTTTACTTGGATGAAAATCTAGTCATCATTTACCATTTATGTAGTAATCTGTACTGTTCTCTTCTTGTTGTATTCATAGTATCTTTATATTGCACATATTACTGGTGTACTACCCTGCTTGGGGTCAGGAGGTCAAACAGCGTCTCCAAATATGGCGTATGTTTGAACAGGCTATTACCGAAATAAATCCCAACTTCACCTCTAAAATGAGCCGTCATTGTTATCTTTTCCGTTATAACAATTTATTAATAATCCAGTCTTTTTTTATTTATTTTTTTAAATAAAAATGTAATGTTTACCTCGAATATGACTTCCACTCTATCCCTATCGTAAAGTAAGCACCAGTCAAGCCCGACGTTCCATATGCTAAGAGCGTGCTGTAAAATGAAAGACTGGTAATTTATTCCTCTCTCACTCGAATTTGGAAAATAATTTTATATTGGTACATGTAAGTAGTGGGATATTACCTCCACGAACATTCTAACAGCTTAAAGTGGTTAGTAACAATAAAGTTGCGAGTAACAATCATTTTAGTGTGCAAAAAAAAAAATTGAAAATATGCCCAACACTGCATTGATAACAGATGGGTGCTGTTCATGTTTTGGCTGTTTACTCTTGCTCTAAAGATTAGCTGCATGATAACCTTAAAAATTCATTAAAAAATTCTACTTACACAAAAATTTGAAGCTTACTGAATCAAATCTAATCTTAAAACCAATAGCTGTATGTTTCAATGTGTTATTGAATACCTTGATGGCAATCATCAAAGAAATATCACAATATACCCGCAAAAATTGAGAAATGATTTTTACTACATTATCTTTCATTTTTTCCTCTCGTATTGTTATTTTTGTATCCTTTTGGTGCTTTTTTCTTTTACTATCTTTGCAAAAGGAATGTGTGTGTGAGACAAACTCAGAGGTATTGCTTTCATGGCAAAATGTTTATGCAATATAGGCAAATTACTACACAAAATTCAAACTTGTATAGGAGTCTTTGTACACAGGGGCAGCAGCCCTGCAGAATTCAAAGCCTTCAATACGGGTACACAAAATATGAACACTTGAAGGTCTACGTACACCCAATGAACAACATTTTCCTACTTAATCTAATAGGCATTAGCAATCATGGAAATCGCTGCAACTCCCATTAAATTCCATCAAAGATTGACTATTTTACAAGTGTTTTACTCAATTCTAGTTTTATTTATGAATAAACATTAGCTAATTATGCACATTGATGATGTACTGGGACTGACTGCCTAATTTTCTGTTGTGTTTTCACTTTGCTTTTTACAGCCTTTGTTGAGGGCAAACTGGTTAGGTGTCTGTAGTACTTTGTATATTCACTAAAACCTACCATGATTTTCTAGGTAACTACTTTTCCCAACTTTATCATGCTTTTTCCACATTCTCCATATCAAGATGTTTTGCTGAAATGGAGGTGAGGGTGGGTAGGAGCCATACATTTTACAGGTATGTTACATTGCCTAAATGTATGTGTTGTAAGAAATAACTCAAATTAGCTAACACTGAAAAAGTGATTGTTAGTGCACTTACAATACCCACATTATAGTTTGCAATCTTTAATACCCCCACTTGAATTTTAATCGAATAAATTAAACTTTTTTCTTCCCTTGAACACAGTATGTCAGTTTTTTTTGTTTTGAGGTTATCATTTCCCAAAGAGCACGCAGTGCTCTCAGGATTGATTTCATTAGACTTTCAGTATTATTCAGCCGTTACCCAGGTTATCATTCTCTAGCGTTTATAGCCATAAACACATCTTACCTTGGACTTGACATTGGAAACAGCCTGATCAAACAAGTTACATATTTGGTCAGCAGCACCTGCAGAGTCGGCTGTGGAAGGAAAATATGAAAACTGATTATGTATGTATTTTAGATCCTCCTGCAAGCAGGAACTCGCGAAGAAGCCATCATTGGCTTATCAAAGCCGCAAGCTGACCGAAGTCAGTCTCTAACATTCATATTTAATGTCCATGATTATGAATTGTCAATTGTCAACAACTCTGTAACTGGACGACATACAAATTAATCTTGGAGTGACTCGAACGGGTTATTATTAATTTATCATGGTCAGAAAGGGAGAAAACCACCAAAAGATCAGGTTTCTTTTTTCTTAAGGTGTTTTCTTTACAATTTTGTGTTACAAACAAAAACTCCCAAACATCCCTTTCAAGTACCACGAACACCTAACCAATTTGCCTCATATTCCGTACATTTGTTGTGTATGATAATTTCATTCAAAATTAAATTTTTCGAAACCTCTTTTCGTTTCTTAGATATACACATTTGAAGTTTTGATAGATCTGGGAAACTCGTTAAGTATGTGCGAACTATGTAGCATTGCACTCATCTGAATTTCTTATGTTAGTCCTTAATAAGTTCACCCCTAATTACTGTGTTAGGGCACTACACCTATCTAATTGTGTCATGAACCAGTCGCTGAAGTTACACCAATATGGAGAGGGACCCAAAAGTGGGTTGCAAATTTTGTTTTAGATGGGTCCCAGCTTTTGGAGCTTGTCCACGTCCTTAGTACAAGCTAGCCCTCAAGCATTCTGATCATCGATTCTGGGGGGAGGGGTCTGATCATCGATTCTGGGGGGGGTATGATGATCATTTCTGAGGGGAGGGGTCTGATGATCGATTCTGAGGGGAGGGGTCTGATGATCATATCTGAGGGGAGGGGTCTGATCATGGATTCTGAGGGGAGGGGTCAAATGATCATGGATACTGAGGGGAGGGGTCTGATCATGGATTCTGAGGGGAGGGGTCTGATCATGGATTCTGAGGGGAGGGGTCTGATCATGGATTCTGAGGGGAGGGGTCTGATCATGGATTCTGAGGGGAGGGGTTTGATCATCGATTCTGGGGGGAGGGGTCTGATCATGGATTCTGAGGGGAGGGGTCTGATCATGGATTCTGAGGGGAGGGGTCTGATCATGGATTCTGAGGGGAGGGGTCTGATCATGGATTCTGAGGGGAGGGGTCTGATCATGGATTCTGGGGGGAAGGGTCTGATCATGGATTCTGAGGGGAGGGGTCTGATCATGGATTCTGAGGGGAGGGGTCTGATCATCGATTCTGAGGGGAGGAGTCTGATCATCGATTCTGAGGGGAGGGGTCTGATCATCGATTCTGAGGGGAGGGGTCTGATCATCGGTTCTGAGGGGAGGGTCTGATCATGGATTCTGATCATGGATTCTGAGGGGAGGGGTCTGATCATGGATTCTGAGGGGAGGGGTCTGATCATGGATTCTGAGGGGAGGGGTCTGATCATGGATTCTGAGGGGAGGGGTCTGATCATGGATTCTGAGGGGAGGGGTCTGATCATGGATTCTGAGGGGAGGGGTCTGATCATGGATTCTGAGGGGAGGGGTCTGATCATGGATTCTGAGGGGAGGGGTCTGATCATGGATTCTGGGGGGAGGGGTCTGATCATGGATTCTGAGGGGAGGGGTCTGATCATGGATTCTGGGGGGAGGGGTCTGATCATGGATTCTGAGGGGAGGGGTCTGATCATGGATTCTGAGGGGAGGGGTCTGATCATCGATTCTGATCATCAATTCTGAGGGGAGGAGTCTGATCATCAATTCTGAGAGGAGGAGTCTGAATCGATTCTGAGGGGAGGGGTCTGATCATCGATTCTGACGGGAGGGGTCTGATCATCGGTTCTGAGGGGAGGGTCTGATCATCGATTCTGAGGGGAGGGGTCTGATCATCGATTCTGAGGGGAGGGGTCTGATCATCGATTCTGAGGGGAGGGGTCTGATCACCGATTCTGAGGGGAGGGGTCTGATAATCAATTCTGAGGGGAGGGGTCTGATGATCGATTCTGAGAGGAGGAATCTTATCATTGATTCTGAGGGGAGGGGTCTGATGGGGGGGGTCATAGCTCATGGAAGCTTGTAGGTGGCAGATACCAAAGTTTGGGGACTGCTGGATTAAACTGTAAACTGTAGTGCCATGATGTATGCATTCGATAACTGAATAATTATCACTGTACGACAGAAAAGACATATTTTGCCATCTCTGGGGAAAAATGGGGAAGGTGAAATAGGTGGGACTAGAAATGGAAGCTGTAGCTCAAGATCCATGCAAACAAATCCAGGTCTCTAATGACAAAAATAGATCGATAATAACTGATTTCCATTCCAAATGAAAATCCCTATTGTTGTGAGCCTAACTAAAACTTAAGACTTACTAATTTTCCATTAAACTTTTTTAATCTTTGACATACCTTCATCTGGTGAAAACTTTCTCATCACAAGACGAAGATGCATTTCCCACATGGCTGCTGATCTAACGTGGCTTGTAGTGGCCTTCTCTGCAATAGCAACAGCTTCATCGATCTGACCACAGTTGACATGTGCATCCATCTACAAACGAACAGCAGAGGAACTAATGTTACAAATGAAACCAAACGTTGCTTTCGTGAAGATGTGGGATAGAAATAATCACTCAAGTCTGTCGAACCAATAAGTCAATCATTCAATCTGAAACATTTATATAGCGCCAATATCAGCAAAAGTTGTTCAAACTAACAACGCAAACTAACAACGGCGTGAACTTAATATAACGCCTTCGCACCATTCAACCCCATGGGCTCAACATTCAGGAAGGACATGACTAACTTTTCTTCTGTCCCCCCTCCTTCTCCCCTTGCTCCCCCCCCCCCCACATCACTCCTCTTCTCATAGCTCTCTTCCACCCTTTATTCTCCACACCTTTCTGTCTTTGTCCGTCTCCAGTTTATTCTCTACCCCCTTCCCTTAATCCCATCTTTGTCCCTCCACTGTTTATCTCCTACCTCTGCTCTTCCCCTGTTGGTTTCTTTCTTTCTTCTCTCCATCCCTTGTCTAATAATCCCCTTACATCCATCTCTTTGTGTTCACCATGCTCATTAACCTGTCTGTATTCTGTGCGTGTTTTTGTCCCTTCTGTTACTGTTACTTCTCATTTAACCTTTGAAGAAGATCCTGCTAGGATCGAAACGTCAGGCCAACTTACTTTTACACAACTTAATATATGCATCAGACCATGTGATACAGTTGTAATAAAGTGAGCATTTGAGAAAAGGAGAAAGGATAAAAGATATGAAAAATATCGGAAATTGGGGACATTTTCTAGACCAACCAGCAAATTTTTTTTATTATAAAAATGCTTACTTAAAATAGCTGGTTGCTTGGAGACCACCTGGTGAATACATTTCTGTTGAGAACCTCATTCAGATATTTGATATTTTGCAAGAGGATTGTATATGGTTTGTAAGAGAATGGTAAAGAGGCAGTTTGTAAGAGGATTGTATATAGGTCAATAATTGGAGAGATTAAACATACCTCCTGTTATTTTGTAGTTGCGTAATGATTTAGCAAACTCTTTCTCTTCTTCTTCCAACAGAGCTGTTGCCATCTTGAGGTTTTTGCCCCCCAACCCCCCCCCCCCCCACAAAAAACTGAGGGATAAACAGACAAGTTACAAAATCTTCTTGCCTTATATTTTGTTCATCCAAACATTAATAGTCACCCATTCTGCTTCCTGTTATCTCTTACTATGATAATACTAATAACAGCAGGATGTATTTTCCCTGTCCCCTAGCATGTCATAGCTTAATACTGGGTAGACTAGGTTTGCCAGGGCAAAAAAGTGAGCTATTGGGTGATAATCAGACAAGATATTGAGTCTCAACTCGGTAGAGGGAAAAGAAAGGTAACATCTCCTTTTTATATCCTCACTCTCCTCCTAGCTTCATGGCACTCTCTTCTGACCGGGAGACATCCATCTTCTTTTAAAGACTGAAATCAGAGAATAGCATTTCTGGAAAGAAACTCGATCCAGGCTGACCACTTACCCATAGCTGGAAATTCTCCTCAGAGAGTTCAACATGATTACTGGCCTCTTCTAGAGTCGACAACAGCAGCTTCAGTCTCTGATGAAGGACAACAGTAATAGAGACAACAGTTGGATGATGGGTGATATTAGGGCCAGAGGTAGGGGCAGGGTGATGGGAGGGGAGCAAATGGACAACTTGTAGGGCACTATATCACATTACCGCCTCATTTTGGTTAATTTATGGCCAAGTCACACATGAACCTCAGTTATTTAAACATATGATAATGCAAGTTCCTTTTTATTTCAAAACTATCACGCCCAATATAGCTGTATTTTTATTCAAATATTTATGAACCATTAATGGTCGGGGAATTTGTGTCAACGAAATGACAGCAAATTTGTATAAATTCTTTGTTAATTTTTCCATCAGTTCATGTCTTTGTGTTTTAAGCAGAAATATTTTGTTGTGTACAATATTGTATTATATAGCGCCCTCTTATTATCTGAACACTGTTGCCATGGTACACATAGATCTATATATATGGAATTTGCAATATTCTTTGTTGGCTATCAGATTTGTATATAGGGATCACACAGTGTGTAAAGATATCTGTAAGTATATATTGCAGGACAGGAAAAATCATAAAAATAATAATAATAATAATAAAAAATATCATGATGATGACAATAATAATAATGATCATAATTTGTTCACTGACCAAGATACTTAAATCACTTTGACAATATTACTATTTACTCAGTATATGTCCTACACAAACCTCGCAATTAAAAAACAAATGTGGCCATGATTCCCTATCGGATGCTACTGCTTAATTAAATGCAATGAAAATAATGAATGCTATTACTTTCGGCATTGTCTTCTATGAGGTGTAACTTCCTCCAACCAAAGATTGCACCAACAGGAGGGAATTACTTAGCCACATCACTTACATACAAAGACACATCCAACCGAAACAAAAAGTTGACTCGCCTACAGAGTCTAATTTCTTGATGCAAAACAGCAAATACAAAAAAAAAAGAGCTAACCTCTCAAATGTTAATTTATTTATTTTTTATTTTTCATAGAATAGTCAAATTTATTAAAGGTCACCTGTATTTCCCTCTAAAATGTGGAACCCAATCATCTATCTCTGTGGTATACATGGATGCATACACCCATACAAACATACATACACACACACATACATACATACTTACATGCATACACGCATACAAACACGCGTACACACAAGCCACCTGTACTTACTGTACACGCACGCACCCCCGCATACAAACAATGTATACACACATACACACACATATATATATATATATTTATATATATATATATATATATATATATAGATGTGTGTGTGTGTGTCACCAACAACAGAACTAGCATTGTTCGATACAGGTGACAAACGCCTACAGTGGAATTGCGACCTTCCTTACCGGTTTCGAACCTCTAGACATACAATTAGTGTACATAGCCTATTTGGTTAGGGTGTCAGCATATAAAACGGGAGGCCCAGGTTGGAATCCCGGTGTAGGCTGGAAGTTTTTTACTCATTACGTTTCATATATATTTATATATATATATTTATATATATATATATATATGAAAACTATATATATATATATATATATATATATATATATGAAAACTATATATATATATATATATTATATATATATTTATATATATCATGCATTTTTCAGTATAACAGTGCTGGATAGGTGTATTTCTACAATGTACAGCATATCAATATAATTTTGTGCTTTTTTCACCACGCACCACCCCATGCCCCTCATTTTGATGAAATCCCAAGAACAGAAAACTTTGACAGCTATTCAAATATTCCAAATGTATCATATTTCAAGGATAAATCAACAAACATGTTAAACTTGTCTAAGTGAAACGTCCACATAGCATTTGCTTACACTTACGTCACAGACCTACTGTGATCCAACTCCCTGGCATAGATTAGCCAGTCAAATAAGTTACATTAAAGCAACCATATCTAGAATTAGGGGTATGATATTGAGATCGGGTTTTCAACCAGCGATGTGGAATTTATATCTCCTTAGTATAAGTTTCACCTTGTTTAAAATATTTTTAACTTATGATCGTTGAAAATGTGTACTCAAATTGGCTTTTTCTCACATAGTAGGGAAACAATAGATTGCATTACCAAATGATGTTAAAATTACTCACAACGTAGTAGTTTTAAAAGACAAGTATTTAAGTTTATTTAAGTTATGTCATGTTTTTGTCACTTTTAACGCTTTTTGTCCGGAATTTTTGATTGTTTGTTTCATTAAGACTACAACGTATTGCGTTGCAAAATGGGACTTAGTTGAGTGTCTGCTAGTGGAATTCATACAGAATAAACAATTGATAGCAATTCCAAAATACTTGAAGGAACATTCAAGCTAATAAAATGTAATTATGATATATTTAAATAGTCATTTATGTATAGCAAGTACGGACAAGTGGTAACTATAAGAAAATAGAAACTTAAGTTTTTTTTATAGAAGTAACGGTAACCTGCAAGCTTAGAACTCAGAAATCACTTTCTCAAGAAACATGCAATTGTTAAAACTGCATATTGGGAAAATTAAATATAACCAAATAGGTGCAAATAGATGCTTTCATTATTATTGTTTGCACCTGCTTACAGTAAAAAGTAAAATCATCAATTTTTGTTCACGTTCCTTTTCAACAATGTATGGACGTATATGTAATAGTTTTATATCATGGTGGACTCTCTTTCAGACTTTCTTTCTTAACATATTCGTTTTAAGTACGTTCATTTCAGCTATTCAAATAGCTCGCACATGACTTGTACGTAATGTTTTATAAAGTACAGTTCCTGCCTTACTTCTTATATTTGAATATATTGTCATGATCGTGTATTAAAGCTTTGTATTGTGTTAGATCTTCTACCAGCGAGATTGATTCAATTAAATAGATCAGACTAATAAATTGGAAAGGATGTAGTGTTGCCAAAAAGTAATATATTGCTTTCTTTCATTTTAAAATCAAATGCCCAATTTCATCACTTGTTTTGCATATTTTGTATATCACTGAAAGATTTGCACGTTTTAAGCCTTCACTGTTATTACCAACTAACCGATAGCTTACAAATATACATACGCCTGTTTGGGCACTGTGTAGTAAATTTTCTGAATAAAGATGTATTTTTTGTGTGCAAAGTTTGACCAAAAAAAAATACATCGTCGTTATTGTTTTATAATTTACTACAAGATAGTTACAATCTTTTAGACGGTCGCTATTAGTTGCATAATAAGGCTTTAACATTCTTGATATTTTATGCAAACGATTAAGTAAGTTCAGTTTACACCCAGATGCTTTGAGAATCCAACTATCAGTGTATTTTTAACAAGGAATAGTGGTTAAACAGCGACATAAGCAAGATAAATTATTGTTCAATTTTAATATGAGCTGTTGGTTAAAAAGAAATAACTAAAATATCAATATGATGTGGAGAGGGTGTTTGCTCATATGTCATCATCCTACTCTTAATCAGAGAACATTTTCTTAAAGCAACCAATTGATTTTCTTCAAAATGGCGTTCTTGCCAATGATATTGACAGAGGTGTAAAATGAGATATATAAATTAATTTCATTTCTTTGTATTTATTTAGGAGCAATCTCATAGGGGAATATTGTTCTTGTTGTCTTCAGTAAAATAATATGCCTGATTTAATGGTTACGTAATAAAAGTTCATAATTGTCATGAAAAATCATTGAATAACTTTCGATAAAAGACCAATGCAGAAGAAATTGAAATGTTATTTTATGATGTAATCATAAAGTATATATGTTATAATTAATTGTACACCAACTTTTTTTTAAAATTATAATTTAACCCCCGGACGATGTAGCATCTTGGCTCCCATAACAAAAATGATGGTTGCTGCCCCGCGTACTGATTAACTATGGTGACACTGATTGCAACCTTAAAGGTCCTTTGCAATAACATCGAATATGAGGTACATATAGTCGCAGATATGCTACAGAGGCTATACATCATTGTCAAAAATTAGCAATTTGATTATGAACATCAGTTATCTCTTTAGCTAGTTATTTCTTCAACGTCGGTTTCGCCCTTCACGTAATTAAGTAGGTTATTTTTAGGGCCGACAAAAGGACTTATTAAATTTCAAGCCAAGAACTCCTAGCACACAAATTCCGCTTGTGCCCCAATACAATCCCATAGTCAACTCCATATGAGAACTATCAAACAGTCAATCTGTAAGAGAATGGTTTAAGGTACCCCATACTGGCTTTTCGTCAACCCCTAACCTTCAATTCACTGACTTTCTCCAGACTTTCCAACCCAGTTTCTACCTCCGCAAGCAATTTCCGTCGCAAAACACATCGCTGCCACATATGCCCCCATATTTTCCCTGAAACTATAGTTAAATTCCCAGTGTTGACTATGGTCTCTTGTGATTCTGAATTCATTCAGTTTTCTAGTAGTCTGATGTGAGTAAATATCTCATCTTGTTAGGATAGAACGGTTGCATATGTTTTTATTTGTGTATGAAGAATAATTCCAGGTTTTCCTTTCACCGGAATTATAACAAAAACAACATTCCAAAAAATATATGCCAGCGTTTGGTAAAAAAGTTACTACCTGTCAGAGGAGAGTCATTTGTTTAAACAGGTAATAAACCAACTTTGTGGAAATTAGCACTAAATTAATTGTTTTGAGAAAAAAAAACAAAGGGTTTTATAAAGGAAACACCAGACCATGGTTGCAGCAACTCAGTTTTGATGAAACACGAAAAGTGGGTATCACTCTGAACCCGATCACTTTGTTAATCCGAGGAATTGCAAATATTCGTCCCATAAACTTTCAACAATTTTTTATTTCAGTTATTTTTTACACATTTTTTTTTAAAGTTTAAACCATGATTTTTTCTCCATTGTCTGAAAAATCGTTCTTTGTTCGAGTGGCTTGAAACAAACTGAGTTAGCAAAAATGAAGGAGACCATGTTAAATGCCTCCACTCCACTTGTTGTCTGGATTTCAATCATTTATTTTTCAGTTGTATTAGCCTGTAGAAACATTATGAAACTGAAGTGATTCTATCTAGCCACAGATGGTACGTGACAGCATGTGACACTAACAATCTATGCCATGTCATCGCCATTTCTGTTTTCACATCCGGTTGAAAAGAAGTAGAACAAGGTTTGTAATTACCTTTACCAAACATAATTCTTGTTAAAAAATCTTATCTTACTTACAATGCTGCTGAATGATATTGAGAATTGCATATTACATTGTTGGCAATTAGAAATATATCGTTTTCATGCAGAACAAACCACTGTTTGTTAGGTGCTACAAAACATCCGTATTTTCAGGCTGATAGGTTTACAACAACTCTCACAAAGAAAGGGTTACAAATCACGTTACTATAATTATTTTTCTACGACACCAAAAGACACAAATCACCCCCCCCTCAATTGGACCAAACAATGATAAACAAAGAGACTTAAGGAATTTCAACTAAACATCTAGGTCAGTTGTTTTATAACGGCAAAATAAGACAAAATAACGTGCAGTTAAAAATTGAGAAACTTGATTAATTTCCAACCAATTACGGAACTATTAGCGAAAGGGCGTAGTAAGTTTTGTTCATGCTTTATTTAAATTCTACAGCCTTTACCACTAACTACAATTACTAAAGGGATGGAAATCATATATATATATTCACCTAAGTTAAAGATACAGGATGTAACCTGCAAATATTATTCACTTGGAATGAAGCAACTAGCTATAAAACAATTCACAACTTTTACATATCACATGTACCACAAAATTGATAAAGTCTATCTTGTGTTTCAATATGAAACTTTCAAAATGACTGCAAATTGGCCTAGCTTAAGGCTAGGTGAACAGTAAGTGAATTCAGTCAGACAAACTTTTCCTTTGGTGCATGCAATTTTAGGATTATATCCCAATATCGGATTAGTGAGAAAACAATTTGAAATAAGTATCTTATGGATACCTGTACTTAATAACACGAAAAGTCAATACGTTTACTTATATACGTTTTATGCATATGTGGGGATATCATATCTCATTAAACCGGAAAAAAAAACAGAGATCTAGGCGCACATTTTGTATATGTTGTGAAAATTGGTTAACTTCTCTGTTCAAATGATTTTCATAGTTGCCATGGGAACTGATGGAACAATTTTCATATCAAATGGTTACAACAGCAAAAAAGGGAAAATATCGTGCAGGAAACATCGATTAATTCTCATTGAAATCTGCTAATAATTAAACATACTATTGTTGGCGCTCACGTTTTAATATCTTCTAAGTCTGTCCTATCCTGCTTACTATTGTCATTATTTTCATTCATATCAGCTTTAAAATATAACACAAAAGACTATTTAGACGATTTCAGAAGGTTCTTTTTGTTCTTTCAGAAGAGTTACTGTTTTGATGAGTCTAATAATCACACTTTATAATGAGTTTTATATATTTTAAATTGATTTTTGACATAGAACCGTGTTGTAGAGCATGCAGTACATCTTTGTAAGCTTCGGTGTAATCGTTTCAACATATATCCATCAATCGGTTTCCCACTAACAAGATGAAGAGGACCTGCTACTTACCTCTGATTGCCATGCTAGTGATCCCAGCAGGTTTGTGTTATTTTATCCAGTTACAAAAATGCAGAATTTAATTTCACCTGATTAGTGTTTCTAAGCTTGAAGTATCATAGAAGAGCATGGGACCCTTATATTTACATAATATTTAGGAAGACTACCAAACCAACAACATTACGGGCAATTTACTGCATAGAATTGGTAAGATGGTTAAGGTTACGGATTTAAGTTGATGTACCCGTCGGTACCCGTTGATGTATTGTCGGTACCCGTTTGTCGAAATGTGTCCTCTAATAAAAGTGGTTAGGTTAGAGGGCGAAAATGATTATATTCAATTTCTTATAAAATTTCAACTCAAAGGTGTATTGTTCAGCTGACATTAAAGTTGATAACAGCTTTAAAAATACAGCATATATATATATATATATATATACAAGCATATATTTGATACTGGAGAGATTTTTTATGTCCCTTTTTCATTTTGCTGAAATTTCCATTCATCATACCCCTTTGCTTGTATTTCCCTTTTCAATGGTTGTGTCAATATACCATCAAATATCATTGATAGTTATTCAACCATACATTGGTTGGATGCAAAATTATGAGGGTTTTACTGCAAAAATTGGCCTAATTTTGGACACCAAAATGTGACATTATGAAAATGGCTGTAATTTTCATTGCTCATATATATTCCCCTTCACTTTAATGGAGAAGGGGCTATGCTTATAGACAACTGTAGGACACCGAGTAACATATGTTAACATCATCACTTGTCCTTTTTAGTTGCCTCAAATCCACCTTTCTTAATACTGTATTATCTTTCAACATTACTAATTGTGTTCGACATTCACCGGAGAACCAGAATCAGCACTCAAATAGATACCTTTGTGTAATTCATTTTTGAACATGCATGTCACACTTTAGTAACCCAGTATCAAATAATGACTTACTGTATATACAACAATAACACACTTGATAGTTGTACTTCAAGTTAATCTAAAGGAAAAGGAAGATCACTTAGCAAGAATACTTTAATTAGATTCGGTTAATTTACTTGTTTTAAAAGAAAACTTTTATTGCCAAAGAAGTATCAGTTTATTGATGTTACTTATTCATTTATTTATTGAAGTGTACAATGTGCTTTGCAATGTCGTGTATAAACAAAGCGTTGTAACAAATCATGAATTGTTTGCTTAATGATGCACGGAAACTTTGTGAACACAATACAATTTTCAGTAGAAGAAATATGTACTGTTTGAAATGTTGCTACTAATAATTACATAGCTATGCTGCAAATGAGTACAGATAGGACTACCAATGTTTGTAACAGTAAAATAGGTGGGGCATAATATTGTGAAGACAAGATCATACACCTATATTAACTCTTATCATTGTGTTATACTTACATAATAGTATGAAGTTAAAAGTAGTGTGTTACTATTTGCATTGTACACTCTAAGGATGAAAGGATATTTCAAAATGGCGGCCTGCTGAACTAATTGCTCCCAGAGTCCGGCCTGATTTTGAAGCAACTGTTCAAAACCTCACAATATCACGTTTTTCGAATTTGTCAATTTTTGATTTAAATGTAAGTAAATAAACAATGAAAACCTGAATGGGAAATAACATTAAAAACGAAAAAGGTTTTAAAAACAATGTATTTGAGTATATCCGATTTGATCTAGCGATCTCACAGTTGCACTTCCTGAACTCCACCAAGTGTTTAAAATACAAACACGTAGATCACTCCAAAAACAAACAACCGCAAGGATATATGTTGTGTCGATGAATATTGTGAATCTTTCCACATTTTCAAAAATCCAATGAAAAGTATATGATTGATACGAACCTAAAATAATGTGCCATTTGCATTAAAGTGTCGTAGGATTTAAGAAAATGATCGAAAAACCAACAAATAAAGCATTAGCCATATTCTCTGCGTCTATTCTTTGAATTCACACAGCAATATGAAACAATTAGGTTTTAATTTACAGGCTGGAAGCAAAGCAATGCCCTATTAGTTTTGACAGGAAGAGTATAAATATTAGGTTAAATACGTAGTTTTTGAAATATCTTATAAATACACACATTTCATACCAAGTTTAGACATCAAATAATTTGTGATGATTGCAGCAGCTAATAGGCAATGATGCACTCTATAGCAGCAATATCTCTTGTTGAATATAATTCATATTTGACCTGCATTTTGTCTTCTTATTGCCATTACTCCCAATCCTTTATGGTTTCTTAAAAATGAATGACTTAATTATAATTTCCCTTCATATCCCCTCGTAACGGTACAAGAGGTTTATAAAGCCTTAATGCATAGCTTGGCAGATTCTATATATTTACCATCAATTAGAACATTTTAAACTTATCTGTCGCTAACAAAAGATCCAGAAACAACTAATTTTGTAACTCTTTAGTTACGACTCATTCACAGTCATTCCATCGATTTATTTACTTTCTATTCATATTGTTAAAATCAAAATGGTTTTATCAATCATTATAAATTTGCCCTATGCCAAAGCATCATCATTTGTACATTAATATGGATAATGTCGGTACATAAAGTATAGGCTAATATTCGTACATAATATATGGGCTAATGTTCGTACATGATATATAGGCTAATATTCGTACATAATATATGGGCTAATGTTCGTACATAATATAAAGTATATTGTTATGTTCGTACATAATATGTAGGCTTATATTCGTACATAATATATGGGCTAATGTTCGTACATGATATATAGGCTCATATTCGTACATAATATATAGGCTAATGTTAGTACATAATATAAAGTATATTGTTATGTTCGTACATAATATATAGGCTTATATTCGTACATAATATATGGGCTAATGTTCGTATATAATATATAGGCTCATATTCGTACATAATAAATAAGCTAATGTTTGTACATAATATATCGCGTAATATTCAATCATAATATATAGGATAATGTTCGTACATAATATATAGGCTAATGTTAGTACATAATATATAGTATATTGTTATGTTCGTACATAATATATAGGCTAATATCGTACATAATATATTTGCTAATATTCGTAAATAATATATATGTTCGTAGATAATATATCATAAGCACATTTGTTTCCAGCATCGTCGAAAAATTAAAATTGAAAACCAAAACAAAGGGGTTTGAGGCGATTATATGGGGCATGGTATATATCCATTTCATTATGATGAAGGGGTACTTAATCAACTGACATAGCCCATATTTAGAAATTGGTAACCTCCTCTGAAAACATGGGCAACAATGCAATACCATGAAGTGAAATACAATGCAATTGTGTTTGATAGTTCAAATGTTATTTTCTATAATTTTTCATTGTTATTATGTTTCGTTTTCACTGTTTCCATGTTGTTTAATACACAAATATAGATATTGGCTGATGTGTGTTCATGTGAGACAAATAATAGGAAGAAAATAGAAGGGTCGAAATACTTTAAAAAATAAAGAAATGCTACTTGAGGTACGAGCAGTCGAAATAGCGATGAAAAAGTATACCTTAGTATTAACTCTCATCATGTTGTTACACACGGTTTGCACTCCACGTGGAAGTTTGTAATAGTCATTTAAAAGAAATGATTTAATTTCGATTATAGCTTATATACCATCAAGTTCCTTTTTCGTTTCTATTGGACTCAGAGACGTTCTCCGTCTACAAAGGATACATTTATTATTCATTTTTAACAATTAAAAAATGTTTGCTATGGTATCAAACATATATTATTTTTGAGTGTTACTGATTTATCTGATATTTTTAATATGTAAGTATTTTATCTAATAGTATTTTTAGTCAGTCTCAAAGTGTGTCATAGCAAATGTTTCTAACACCAAAAAAATAGCTGTAATCTGGATAATATGTTGGACTGTTACGTCGGAACAATTACACCTGTTTTTCATTTACGCAGTCGACTATATAATATTATCTAAATGGGTCCAACAGCAGTTTTTATGATAGCATCGTTGACATTCAGTACCGGTTACAAATGCGGTCTGAACTGTATTGATGTTATGCAGATACTTTCGTTATGTTTCATACTATTCTTCTCACATAGCTTTTAGTCAATCTTTGGGAGGGGTCGCAGGATCTACCGAACAGCACGTTAAGGGGACGTTTAAATGTACCAGGACTTCTCAAGGTGGGTCATCAACGACCTCAAGTAGTGACGGTAAGTTGGAGTTTATCTGATGTAAGTGTAAGATTATCTTATATATGTCTTGCTTTGATAGATCTTAGTATTGTGTCAATAGTTTATACTTTTAGAGACTAAGTCTATTAAGTGTAAGATTATCTTATATATGTCTTGCTTTTAGAGATCTTCCTATTGTGTCAATTGTCTCTACTTTTAGAGACTAAGTCTATTAAGTGTAAGATTATCTTATATATGTCTTGCTTTGATCGACCTTAGTATTGTGTAAACTGTTCCAAAGTTTAGAGACTAAGTGTATTGAGTGAGCATCCATTAACACCTAAGACCGACAGCAACTGTATTTGCAGTAGTCATCATGAATGTGATAAAGCAGGTTTTAATTTATGGTAACATTTCCTTGTTAGCAAAGTGGCAGCTTCAGTATAGTAGTCACGGAAAACATAACGTACCTCTACTTGTAACAGTAGGAGGGTCCTTTATTTTGGCCACATTTCTAAAATGTAACTTGTTATTTTACTTTGTTTTCTTGAAGTGCCCTGATGACATCAAGCATTCTTTTCTTTCTTCTCGAATTATTGATATCTTTCGTTTCAAATGTACAATTTCAAACTTAAAAATCGGATTCGCTACAAATTATATAAACGATTACATTTAAGACATAACAAAATAACGCTTATTTTCAAAAACAATATAAAGAAACAAACAGAGTTAATAGAAAAGAAATTCACATATCCCAAAATAAATAAATATCTTCTTTGTGTTTGATAAAGTAATTGATACATTCAATTATTGAACATGTCATTTAAGAGTGTACTACGGCATTCCTTATTGCTTTGTTATAATATTGATGCTCTACCGCTTGGTTGGGCTTAGATGTTGAGAGTTGGCAATTCGCTTTATAAAGAGATCTAATACAAACTTTCTAAAATCAAAGTGATTCTTACGATTGTAGGAAAAACTACGGTCGTTATCCAACAATGATGTCATCTTAGCAAAACAAATGCTATTGGATCAACTCAATTATAGAATTCTTTCCTTTTTTAATGATTAACGTCTTTCTTCTCGTGTTTCCCAGTCAGTAACTCTTTTCTGCTGTTTCTCATTTTTCCTATTTTAGCAGCAGCTGACGAAGATACGACACACGTTACTACATTGGCTCAACATGACACAACTAAATCAACTGAACGACCCGATTATACAACAAAGGAGAGAGTTAAGAGTAAGTGTTTTGATTTATGGAGTCAGCTATAAATATAAAGTTACTGTTGACAGAAATTTTAATAAATTAAAATGTCGTACTTACAATATTGCACCGCAGGACAATAATAAACAGGTGTTAATTTCTTATAAAGTTAGTGTCGGACATTTTTTCTACCAATATCATAATTGTGAACTAACAATGTTTTAAATTCCAATGTTAACTGATATCTTGGGATTTTTTTATTAATTTCAGTAGAATAAACAACATTATTTAGCAGGATATAGATAAAAGGACATTATGGAAAGATATCATAATGGTGAACTTACTTTGAGATTGAAATATTGAGAGGTGATTCTTTATGTCATTCCTTTTCATTTTTTCTCTCTCCCTTTGTTAACGACTGACTTATGACTGGAATAGACCAATCGATGTACTGGATTAGTAACTATACGACTACTTGGTCTGCAGCAGTGGACAGATGCCACCAGTTATACGATAATGGTCACCTCGTGCACATTGACAACGAAGAGGAGAATAATGAAGTAAAGGCCATTCGACTTCAAGCCAACATAGGGCATGAATACATCTGGATAGGCATCCATGACTCGGAAAATGAAGGTAACAAACACATTAAAGCAGCTATTGTCTTTGGTTGATACCTATACAAACTGTGCCCAGAAATATGCATATATTATATATAAAAAAACAACTGCTTTTCATTAAATTAGTCACAACAATCTCATTGACATACTTTAACAAAACTGAAAGTCTGCAAGCATCATTTCTTTACCAATAAATGTTCTTACTTGAGTATCGATTACATGCATTAAAATATCCCCAAAAATAGTTATTGAACTTAAAATTGGTAAATCTTGTAGATGAATTCGAGTAGCCCTTCTAGGTTTTAACATATAGTATTACTTGAAATAGATAACTAGCGGAACATTTGTGTTGTTTTTCCAAGGCATACAAGACGGTGGGACAAGCGGGGTTAGCCGTTGGGGGGGGGGGGGGTGGGGTGGGGGGAAGCAATATTTCTGAGGGTAACAAATGTGAGAAAAGTGAAAATGATGATCAGGTCTTTGTAGGAAATTTGCAGATCTAGGTCATTGAGTCGTATACAATACTGAGATATTAAGTGTAAACTCAATGGACAAATGGTATTCCGCTAATATACATACAAATCAGAATCAACAAGTAAAGACGATATTGTTATTGTTGTTATGATCTTTTCTTCAAATAGTGTACTATGTCGAAAATTTTTTATACTAAAATTGCAGCTAATCCTTCACCCACCCTATTGAATCACCGACATGAAATTTGGTGGGTTGGTCGGAATAAACTGGGGATGGGATAATATAGGGTGACACTATAAAAAAGGTAGATTGAGATGTAATAGCGTACCTCGATTAAAGGTCAGAGGTGAAAAGTTAAATAAACAAAAAACAGCATTTTGCCATTTTGCGAGTACGAAGAAGACAAAATGACCCATGTTAGATATCATACTCACTACTCATTGACCATACGGTCGATGGACTTAAACGTGTTGAGAATGGGTCTTAGTATGTCTGTATTGCAAATTCATAAATGCCTAAACCAACTTTCTGTATACTGGACCAGTCTCGAATGCGATTCAAGACTGGTTGAGTGTATAGAGAGGAGAATTGCTTCATGGTCGAAATGTTAGACAAACACTGGTTTGTTGCCGTGGCAATCATGAAGTCATAATTAAACGAAATGAAGACATGGTGTAACGTTGCCATGAGTATATACATATATGTTTATGGGCAAAGAAATGTTCCAAATTGCAAAAGAATACTGTACAGTATATACAGCCTACTTACAATTAGTTACAGCAGTAGTACTGTATATGTTTTCACACACACCAAGTCTCAATACACACTGTACGTACTTCTTAAATCATCCAGCTAAATACTTCAAGTAACATGAATGACTTAGGGATGTTAATTTTGAGCTTAATTTTGAGCTAGAGTCAATGTCAGCAACCCTATCGAGGTGCTTCAACGGAGAACCGAAGCGTAAAGCGTCCAATGTTGACACTATAAGTATAACAGAAGAAACCTTGTCGCTATGCCTAACAATAACGTAAGCACTATACTACTACTACTAGCAGTAACGACATGACTGACCAGGGACTAGGCCTAGCAATCTTTCAGACTCGCAATAACACTGCGGTTACTACAAGTCCAAACCTGTCGAACAATGGGGCTCGGAATCTCTTCAAAAACTGCTCATTCTCAGGCCCAGTAAACGTTTATTTGAACGGTTCATCTACCGACCAGGGATAGACGAGTTCTACTCAAAAGAATGTTAGCAACAGGCAACGTTGCTAGCCTAACTGTTGTAGCGTTTACGGACTTTCCAGAACACACACAACTCAGCATCTGTTTATTGCGCAATTTGACCTGGTAGGTCAAAAAAAAGTTTTAAAATGCAATCTTTAGAAATTTGTTCATTCTTATTTAATTGTCATTTCCCTCCATTTTTTAGTGTTTGAATTGATTAAACTACCAAAATTTAAGACCAAACGAAACTGCTTCATTCGTATTTTTTCACTCTTAATGTTTGTGGGAAGAAAATGCTGTTTTACATGAGGTGACTATTACGTCATTTAGGAAAAAGATCAAGGGAGGCATAAGGAGAATTAAATACAGATCAGCCAAAATTAGCGAAAAAATGCCGTTTTCTAACATTTGTGAGGGTCATTTATGAATGGGGATAAATCCCCTAATTAGTTAAGGAACTTGTTGAGTATGTGTCTTGGCATGGGTGTTACACATGTTTCAAAATAACATTATGGTCCAAACTTCAAAGAAGGGTATCACAGACAATAGGTCTTAAGTGCATGAATAAATACAACACGCCAATGCTAATGTGATCAACGATTTCAAAGGCCAAATTGATACAAATTTCCTTAAATGTGTGGTTTATTAATTTCAAGTTTCAACTCTAGAATATTCCTTGGGCTAAAGTGGATTGCTGAACTAAAAATGTTAATTTTATTAAAATAAACTATTCTTTTGGGTGTTTATTAAATACCAAATGACATAATGGAATCTTTGTGTACCCACTAGGAAGTAGTTACTGTATTATTGATTGAATGCGTAGAAAGTTTATTCACATGACATGTCAAAGGTCATTGGGTCTGTAAAAATACAAGTGCTATGTACATCAAGCCTTGTGGGTCACAGTGATGGGCTCGTATTGGTCATTTACCCAACATTTTGGATTGTCAACTTGTTGTCTTTCTATTTTCGTTTCAAGGAGAATGGAAATATGAGGACGGTAACCCACTGACGTATAAAAATTGGAACAAGGGAGAACCAGATGGTTATAATGACCAATACTGCGGAGTGATGAATAAAAACGGTCTCTACCACGACAGGAAATGCACGACTCGTTACTATTTTTGCTGTGAATATTACCTTTAATACAATTAATTAAGAAAAGAAGGAACAACAGGAATCAAAGCAGTAAAGAAAATATTTAAGCTTTAAGAACACTCTCCTTATCTCTACTTGTTGAGCTTCAGATGATGTAACACATACATACATAATATCTAGTAGTTATACGAAGATGAATGCGTACATGTTGGTACGCCTTGGCACTAATTAAATGCCAATAAATCACTTTAAATAAGCATATTTTTCAACCATTGTTGAGATGGCTCCTTAAATGACAGAAAAAAGAAAATATATGAATGACGAAGAATGCTCTGTGATGGACTTTACAGATATTGATAACGACGTCAGATGTGGCCGTGTCTTTTGGTGGGTGTGCGTGTATGAATATTACATTGATAATTTAAAAGACATAATTGATTAAGATGTCTTGTTCTGCTTTCGTTGAGCTTTTACGCATATATGACCGAATGAACGAAGACAATATTAACTGGTATATTCACACACACATACACACACGCAGACATACACACAGTGCATGTATACATGCCCGCATACAAACATACATACACCCCGTACACACATGCATGTGCATACACTCTTTCATTCAGTCCTTGTGCTGGACAATGTGTATTCATGATACTACCACATGGTTATTATACCATCAGAAAATAGATCGGCTTCCTGTCCACCATTGTTGTCTGACTCACAGCAGCAATGAGTGAGTAATCAAGATCCCAGCAACATTCAATGAGCACCAGTTCTTGTCTGGTTATTGCCATGTATGAGATAAGGAGCTACTAGTTTCAGAGAAGAATGAACCCCAGCAAACCCTTACAGGAAATCACCATGAAGATACAATCTTACCTAGGTAAAAGGTGAAAGGCCAAGACTACTTTAGAATGCAAGTATTTGTACTGGCAAGAACAAATTCTTAATAACGATAGTACAGAAGATTGCATTATTATCAATAAATAGTTTGCTGAAGTATATGGGTACTACTTCTTCTGCTATGGCTATGTAAATTCAGAATTGATATACAATGAACAGTAACAGGTATATGACTAAAAACACAAACAGAAACCAACCACGAGTTGCTGAATACTCCCATAGCACTCTCGATCCCCGTCCTTATAGTAATAATGCCGTGCACTCTTAATGAATTTCTGATTGCTTTACTGCCTGTGACGCTGTGTTTTGAGTTGTGCGTATGCGTTGCGCATATCGTCGTGCGTATGAGTTGCCTTCATGGTTTAAATTAGCCTTTATTCTGTTTGTTTCTGGTTTAGTCTAATTAATTAATTAACAGTAACAATAAGGATTGATGACAATTGACATGTATTTGTTTTGTAGGATTAAAGCCAAAAATGTCATGGAAGTTGTATTTCCTTAAACCTCCTTTGATGTAACAAATTATAAAAGTGTAATTTAAGAATGATATTGCCTATGAAAAGTACAGTTTTATTTTTTGAAGTCATATAATACAAGAACATTGTGGTATTAGTATTTTGAATATGCAACTGTGTTTATGGATATTTGCAGTGAGAATTCTGTTCCATGATTATTGATTTTGTGCAAGGTTATATATTCTTGTAGCTCATTGATAACTGTCATTATTGTTTATTATTGAGTCCATTTTCCATATACCACCATTACTTGTAATTGTTAATGTTTCTTTAGTCATCAGATTATGCAGATTGTTCAAATTGTCCAGATTGTTCAGAATGACCGTCTAAAACTAATATTGAATAAACTTGGTTTAACGATTTAAGTTCTGATCTGCGTTGCGTGAACGTTTGGCTGTGTAACTGTCTAAACTAAATCTCTGTGAGATTAACATGCACCTCCACCAGAAACTAAAACACTTCCACTCTGTTATACTAACTTGATCGCTGGTATCCCGTGAGCCACCAAGGAGTAATCTCTCGTGCAGGAAGCCGATGAAAAGATTCCACATCCCTACAGATGGAGTCTTCTCCAGACCATCTTGGTAAATCTTGTGACAGGCTTGCTCTGTTTTCCAGATTTGGGTTTCTTCAGAGAAGAAACAGAATTAAAAGAAAACAAAACGATATAAAAGGAAGCTCAATCTCATTCCATAAAACTCTCAAAATTTCATCATTCTTGGTCAACATTTCATTATAATTATTAAACATAAATTGATGTATATATGAAATACGAGCTGTACTGGTAAATGTTGCTGGCAGTGGTGGTACTGTATTTTGAACAGTTCAAACTAATAAACAGTTAAAACTTTATAGACAATAACATAAAATAAAAATATCAAGGCTCCACGAACCAAATCAAATGCAAATTTAAAACAGTGGCTTTGTACGAGGTTTGCAACATCCTGTGACTAAAGCAATTCAAAAAGTTGGGTGAACCTGTGTCTTTCAAAAGGTCAAGGGTTCAAACCACAAAGGGATTCCGCCATTACAATCTGCATACCATTTAAAACAAAAGTAAAACAAATTTCTCCAAAGATGTATTAACGATACCAAAACATAACCTTGCCAGACACCTTGTAAGTTACATTAAACAACTATATAAACAACCAATAAAATAACAACTGGTACAAAATTACAGATGTTTTATCTAGTGGTACAGCATACTTTCTACTTTTAAAGTTCTTGGGCGGGCATTCTCAAGTACGTATGTATGACAGAAATATGTCTTTTCTGCTGGCGTGAGCAGTGGCGGAGCTAAGGGTTTTGGTCAGGGGGGGCGAGAATGGTTTGTAGGGGTGCATTTGACACTATCTAAGTGGAGCGCCACCACAGATTGGCGTGGAGCCTACAGACATTTTTTGAGTAAAGATACTCCCTAGATCGACGGAAATGACCCTTTCCGGGCCTTGCTAATTGCAGATAATGTGACAAATGTCAATAGGTAGATGAGAGCACAATAAAGAAGTCAATAATCTTGAATGGTAAAAAGCTGAAAAGGGCGCCAGCAGTCCATTTGAGTCCGTCAGGGGGGGCATCCGCCCCACCCCTGACTGTATGGACGCTCCGCCACTTGGTGAGAGAGATCTGAAAAGTCTAAAAATGTAGCAGTTCTCACAATTAGAGTATAATCGATACCATCTCAACCCAACCCACTCAAAGAGGTATCTCTACTCCACTAACGAGGCCTTATATGGAAATGAAAGATAAGCACAACTAATGGTCATTGGCAAAGAGATTCTCTTCACGTGTTCCTGTCGGTGAGATAAGACCAGGAAATGATTCTGCTACAATTCAGCCACAAATGCACCAGATGCAGTTACCTACAGGAAGTATAGCTACAGTAGCTTTTTCACACAAGGTCTGGTACAGTATCAACGGGTGAGCGACCAGTCAAAGGTAGGAGCTCGAACTGTTCCACTTTATTGAACGAGAGCTGATTTGAGAAAACACAGAAGAATGTACACTATCTTAGCTGGTTACATCAAACTTCTGTAGGCCTGGGCTTGTATAGACAAGTCTTTACTCTTCATGATAGAGAATTCTGTTTTCATCAAGAAATGTTTTTATCTTATAAATGTGGTGTGAATGGGAATATTATCTAAATACTGTCTGAGTTGCAGAAATATTCAGTTTTTTCTGCTGTTATGCAAAAGTTTGGAGATTGGATTTCTATGTCTTACTTTACCAGAATCTTCGTACATCACGTTAACTGTTGCAAAATCAATTGGGATTCTCTGAATATTTTCCAGTAAACTTTTGATGTCCATCATCTGGTTGTCAGCATTTTGCTGAGTTGTGCAGACAGTTTATCATTAGGATACATAAAACCAAGAGAAGATAGGTTAGGCTTCAAATTGTTGATATTATTCAGACTGTTGCATTACACTGGAACTAATAGTCTAATCAGGATATTGTATTGATATTTTACTACAACATCACCATGGAATCTTTGAAATTTATTACAATGGTCTTGACAGTTACAAGTCTGTTGGTGGCTGTTCGTGGAGCGATAGTAATGAAACACTCTCCCGATATAGAATACATAGAAGAAGGAAAACAAAAAAATCTGCAATGCAAAGTTCGGATATCATCAAGTCGACTTTGCAATGTGGGTTTCTTCTCTTGGAATTTTGTGAACCAAGCTGGAAAAGACACTTCCATAGCTAACGCGACCAGTGTAAAGAGTCCACAGCTTGCTGGAAACTACTTTGCTTCCTTCTACGAGAGATTATTATTGCAAACCGACTTTAAGGAATGTATCTTTACGTTGGAGCTGTTCAATGCCAGCAGCAACTTGGACGGTCAATATAGATGTCGTTGGAACAGCCAAATGTCTCCTGAAGTCACCATCCAAGTGATCACCATTCAGGAATCTGTGGAACCCAAGTGCAGTATTCGAGTCACAAATCACACCAATGCACTGCAAGACATAGAACTGACGTGCTCTGCGGCGCCCGTTAACCCGTTTGTGAAACTTCTATGGTTTGAGGATGGAGATATGATGACGTCTTTGAAAAGCACGGCCCAGATTGGCTCTTTGACTTCGAAAGTTGAACTGATGCCCAGAAATGACAGCCAAACAGAAATAACCTACGTATGTCAGGCGTTTAATACAAGCGATCATAAACTTCCGGGACAGTGCTCTATAACCTGCCATGTGAGCATCACCATCAATGCCACCATGGAGGACAATTCGGGCAGACCAACAGGTACCTTCCGATGCCCCTTTGAAATGAGCATTGAGGGTATCCAATATAAAAGGCATTGGCTACTGGATGGTAAGTCTATAAATGACCAGGATCAAACAGATCGATTTATTATTGAGGGCCACAGCGGAGTACTACATATGACAGACATTTTACCAAATGATAACGGTAAAAGGTTAAAATGCATGATAACCACCATGCTGGGCACCTACACTGCTGAGACTCTGATTGCATGGGATACAGAAAACCCAACCAAAGCACCAAACAAACCACCATCCCCAAATAATTCCATTTCAATGTTATTTCTCATCGCCATTGGTATATTTTTCATCATCTGTATCAACGTGCTTGTGTGTGTAGTAATTGTGAAGAGTAGAGGGCAGAGACGGCGTGCCATGGGCCAAGAAAGTGGCATAGCGACAGCGCAACAAGAAGGTGGTCTGTATGCTAGTGGTATTGTTACGACTGACACTAACGGGACAATGGTAGCAACAGGTTACGCACCGATGAAAGATGTCTGTCCGGGACATTACGACCCAGAAGAACCCTATCAGGCCATGAACGATGGTGAAGGCAAGCGTGAATCGGAGTATCAAGTGCCCTCGGTAAACGTTGACGGTGCGCCGATAAAGAGGATGCCATCTGCAAAATATATGAACACTTTGGGGGGAAAGGTTAAAAGGTTTAATGTCTTTAGCTTTTCAAAGAGAAAAGAACACAGAAATGGTAAAGCTACAACTCTGGAGGTATGTACGGCTCTTGATGGAGGAGCAGAAGGGACATATTTACCCCGAATTAGCCCTAACTGTTACGCCAAGCCTGAATATCCACCAGATTCAAAACCACAAGTCTCGTCAAGTAATGTTGCAGAAAATGATTATGATGAGCTCAACACTAAAGACAAATAGTTAAATCATCTATACCATGGCTTAAAACACTTTGTGTAACTGAGTTGACCGAGCAATGATAAATATAAATATAAACTTTATTCAAAGGGTTGATAGGGAAATGACGGGAAAAATATATTGTATCTCCGGAATATTTCAAAAGTACCACAAGTGAGCAAGAAAGTGTGACTTTAAAAGCATTTATCAGAATAGCATGTACCACAGTTTAAATGTTTGCTGTTCATTCAAAATTCCTTGTTTGTGAGTTTTATTTCTTACATTCTTGCGATTTTAACATTTGCCTTCACAAAAAGATAGAAAGCTGTTGGAAATATAAAGGCCAAAACCTTTTTAAGGAAAGTGATTTTTGATGGGAAATTTGGACATTAAAAGACATTTATCATGCATAGTATACTGTGTAGTATTATATGCCATTATCATTTTGCTTTATTAATACTTAGAAATATATTTATCTTCTTTCATAATTCCTTGAATTTGTAACATTTCTTATTGTTCTGATATATTTTGTTATCTGCATTCTTTTTCGGTGTATCAAGTGACAACAGCTTACCAGTACTTGATTGGTTATTTATAAGTCTGTAAATAAAATTAATTTGTCGAGACCAAACTGGGCACCTTTGTAAAATAATGAAGTTACCAAAAACAGCTTAGCAGTACTTGATTGGTTATTTATAAGTCTGTAAATGTAATTCATTTGTTGAGACCAAACTGGGCACCTTTGTAAAATAATGAAGTAACCAAAAGAGTACTAAGTTTATACAGACAATAACATATCAAGATATGTGATGTTAACTTAAGGTATCTGGTTGTCATAGCAACAACAGAAAAAGATCTGAGCCAAAAAATATCTTTGTGCTATAACTGCCATCATTAATGTCGTTATGTAGATTTGTACACAGTGCTCTGTACAATACCAATACAGGGAGAAATTATTATATTGTTAACAGTGGCAAAGGGAGGAACAACATAGTCCCAGAGCACATTCACCGAAACCCAACTATGGTTTGGGCTTGAGTGAGAATTTCTTTTTTTTTTTGGGGGGGGGGGGGGATTTAATACCTCTAGATGTCTAGATATGAGTATCTCCTGCTTTCTCTGACAATGAGGACAGGTTTTCGTTTAAAATCACAATTTGGTGGGTAACCAGCATGAGACTTCAAGAACTGTACAGAACATTATCTAAAGACAAAAGAAAATGAATAAATTTATCTCATTTTATAACTTGTCGTTAGCCGACTGGTGGTTTTATCTTTCAGGCCTTGACACCAAGCAACTTTCCCACTCCACCCCCCCCCTCCCCCCTAATGAGCAACATGCTGCTTAAAGTATTAGCAAAGAGGTCTTCCTTCAGTTTGTATATATATATATTTCTATTTTGTAAAAGGCTAAGTCTCTTCATATTTAGAATGGAAATATTTATAAGCTGGTTCACACCATTTTAATAACACTTTACATACATAATAAATGGTAATGCATGCGAAAGTACATAATAAAACATCTCATCTACGAAATGTAACAAACTGCCTGAACATTTTTTTCCTTTTTGTGATCTGCTTTTTTCAAGTTCTTGGGCAGGCGTTCTCAAGTATATATGTATGACAGAAATATTTCTTTTCTTCTGGTGTGAGAGATCTGAAAAATCTGAAAATGTAGCAGTTCTCAATTAGAGCATAATTGTCATTAATTGATGCCATCTCAATTTAAGAACCATAATGTGTCAGGGATTGAAAGCTTTATAACTTCTTAAAGCAAATGTCTGTATTATTTGCCACATTTTGAATCATTTACTGATTCGCTTCTAGCATGTGGTTAACAGTTATCTACAGTGACACACTGTAGCCTTGCTGGTAGTCCGAGGTCAGCAACAACTGACACTCGGTCATAACGACAGGAACCAATTAGAAATGGACACCTTTCTGACCAATACTGACCGATAACCTTGTTCAGTAAACACTGAATGACCATCAGTAGAGAAGAATTCTACACAATTTAACTTTTTAACATGACTTAATTTAGCTAGGACAGTGAAAATGGCAACCGACCAACAATCCATCCTGTGTACATTCCTGCTCATGATCGTAATCAGTGCTTGATTGACAAACCTTTCCACAAATGGAATCAACCATATAGGACGGTGCCTTGATTTAATTAATCCTGAGGTAAATGCTCAAATGTCCTCATTTAATTAAGTTGGAGTTCCTTTCTTAATTAATATGCAAGTAATATCATACTCTTCATATTTGGTAAAGAAATTGAACATTCCTACATTATGAAAAGGCTGCTGTTATGAATAGGGTTAAGTAGTGTATGTGGCCAGTCCATTTAAAGATTTACCTTGTAGTTGGGCTTGATATTCTACATGGGAAAAACGGAATAAAATGTTTGAAAGCTTCTATAGGGATCAATTAATCCACACGCACTAAATATTGGGAAAGCACAGTGATTGAAGTTCTCAATAACAATACAACATTTCTTCAGCCTACATTCTTGGCATAGATAAACAGCTCTATACAGAGGGTGGGCTTTCAAAGTCTTGTACTTTTCACTATACGGATGAAAGTGTCAACAAGAGCACCAAAAGGTGCAGTAGCTCACACCAGATTTACCATTTGGACAAGTGTGTCTCTATGAATAAACTTATCTTTGCCTAACCAAAACAATTAGGTGCAAGCACTTTAACATATCTCAGTCGCCTCCAGACACTACTTGAAACAAAGCATTGCTTGACTCGACAGTGCATAATTAGTAGCTCAGTATACTGCATTTCCCCTGTTTTCGTACAACCCTGATTTCCTGTATTAAGCACCTACAGCATTAAGCCTACATCTTATTTAGGCTAGGCCCTAGGTAGCCTAACTTCATGAAAATAGGAGTCTCCATCCAACATGTGCCTCCATACTAAGTTACACTATAGACTAGAGTAACGCACAAATCTTGGTGACATTTTGTTTGATTCGTAATTCACAATGCGGTTAGTTGATTCGGTGATCTTTTCACTTTCTCTGAGTTTCAGAGAGACATGTGTATAAATTAATGAAATATCTTTTATCTAACCACGAACATAAATCTTGGTGAGATCATTCTTGTGTTGATTCATAAGAACTTCAAGGTTCTTTTTATTTTTACACAGTAAGTCAATAGGACTTCTCCAATGAGTTAACGGAATATGACCGAAATCACACACTAACAGCACATTGACTCAGACTTGCTTGAGTCAATTTAGGTTATAGTGCTAAGTTATGACTTTCAGGGGGGAATGTTAATATGGGAACCCCTCATAGAAGTTGCAACCTCCACTTTGGAAATAACATCAGTCAACATTTAGATGGAACAGAGTGGTGATTTATCATGCCATACAGCAAATACCACTTAAGGAAAGGGGGGAGGGGTACACTAGCTACATATACTAACCATATCAACTAAAGACTGTCAATGCACCCCCAATATGATACAGAAATAAACAATGGTGTCGTGTGCAAAATTCTATAAACAATTTGGTTGAGGAATTACTAAGAATTACCAAACCACAAATTACCATAACTTATTGCTTTATCATTTCATGATCTGTCATGAGTAAAAAGGAAAAAGTTTAATCCCCCAAACAAGCTCACTAACTGTCAAATGGAAAGAGGAAACACAAAGTCACTGAAAAAAACTTAAGAAGTTTGACAACATCTGAAACTCCATAACCTCACACACAGTAATGTGTGTGAGCTAAAAATGAATGTAAGGGTGCAGTCTAACTCCAAGGACAAGTATCTCCAAGCATCCTAAAATGAAACCCATCACAATGTTGTTAAAGCTAGAACTGTACCATACAGGCACTATGACCAATTCCCTGAACAATCCCCCATTCATCCATCCCCCATCCATCCACCCATCCATCCCCCCACCCATCCATACCCCCATCCATCCATCCATCCCCCATCCTTCCATCCCCCATCCTTCCATCCCCCATCCATTCCCCAACCCACTCATAAAGGTATCTCTATGCTAATAATGAGGCCTTATATGGAAATGAAAGATAACAACTAATACTCGTCATTGGCAAGAGATTCTCTTCACATGTCGTCGATCACCAACGAGATTCAAACTAGGAAATGATTCTGCAACAACTCCACCACAAATGCAACAGATACAGTGACCTACAGGAAGCCTAGCTACAGTAGCTCTCACAGGTTCTGGTATCAATGGATTTAGCATCCAGTCAAAGGCAGGAGCTCGAACTGGTTTCACTTCATTCGATGAGAGCTGATTTGAAACACTATCTTCGGCGATTACATCAACTTCTGTAGGACTGGGTTTCTATATATAGACAAGTCTGTCTTCCTGAATCATAGAAATTCTATTTTTGTCAATAAGAGGGAGTCTTATAAATGTGGTGTGAATTGGGAATATTATTCAAATACTGTCTGAGTTGCAGAAATATTCAGTTTTTTCTGCTGTTAGACTCATATTTTTGTTTCATCCAGCACTGATTTACAACCTACTTTGTGTTATGCAAACGTTTTTGGAGATTGGATTTCTGTGTCTTACTTTACCAGAATCTCCATACATCAAGTTAACTGTTGCAAAATCTTTCATCAATTGGGATTCTCCAAATATTTTCCAGTAAACTTTTAATGTCCATCATCTGGTTGTCAGCATTTTGCTGAGTTGTGCAGACAGTTTATCATTAGGATACATAAAACCAAGAGAACAAAGGTTAGGCTTCAATTTGTTGGTATTATTCAGCCTGTTGCATTACACTGGAACTATTAGTCTAATCAGGATATTGTTTGGATATTTACTACAATATCACCATGGAATCTTTGAAATGTATTACGATGGTCTTGACAGTTACAAGTCTGTTGGTGGCTGTCTGTGGAGCGATAAAAATGAACCACTCCTCCAATGTAGAATACATAGAAGAAGGAAAACAAACAACTCTGCAATGCAGCCATCAAATACGATCGGATATTTCTTGCAATAAGAGTGTCTTCCACTGGATTTTCGTGAACCGAGCTGGACAAGACTCTTCCATAGCTAATGCAACCAGCGTTAAGAGTCCACAGTTTGCTGGAAACTATTTTGCTTCCTTCTATGAGAGATTATTATTGAAAACCGACTTGAAAGAATGTATCTTTACGTTGGAACTGTTCAATGCCAGCAGCAACTTGGACGGTCAATATAGATGTCATTGGAACAGCAAGATGACTATTGAAGTGCCCATCCAAGTGGTCCCCATTCAGGAATCTGTGGAACCCAAGTGCAGTTTTCAAGTCACAAATCATACCAATGCACTGCAAGACATAGAACTGACGTGCTCTGCGGCACCCGTTAACCCGTTTGTGAAGCTTCTATGGTTTGAGGATGGAGATATGATGACGTCTTTAAATAGCACAGCCCAGATTGGCTCTTTGACTTCTAAAGTTGAACTGATGCCCAGAAATGGCAGCCAAACAGAAATAACCTACGTATGTCAGGCGTTTAATACAAGCGATCATAAACTTCTGGGACAGTGCTCTATAACCTGCCATGTGAACATCACCATCTATGCCACCATGGAGAACAATTCATGCAGACCAACAGGTACCTTCCGGTGCCCCTTTGAAATGAGCATTGAGGGTATCCAATATAAAAGGCATTGGCTACTGGATGGTAAGTCTATAAATGACCAGGATCAAACAGATCGATTTATTATTGAGGGCCACAGCGGAGTACTACATATGACAGATGTTTTACCGAATGATAACGGTAAAAACTTAAGTTGCATGATAACCACCATGCTGGGCACCTACACTGCTGAGACTATGATTGCATGGGATACAGAAAACCCAACCAAAGCACCAAACAAAGGACCATCCCCAAATAATTCCATTTCAATGTTATTTCTCATCGCCATTGGTATATTTTTCATCATCTGTATCAACGTGCTTGTGTGTGTAATGATTGTGAAGAGTAGAGGGCAGAGACGGCGTGCCATGGGCCAAGAAAGTGGCGTAGAGACAGGGCAACAAGAAGGTGGTCTGTATGCTAGTGGTATTGTTACGACTGACACTAACGGGACAATGGTAGCAACAGGTTACGCACCGATGAAAGATGTCTGTCCGGGACATTACGACCCAGAAGAACCCTATCAGGCCATGGAGGATGGTGAAGGCAAGCGTGAATCGGAGTATCAAGTGCCCTCGGTAAACGTTGACTGTGAGCCGATAAAGAGGATGCAATCTGCAAAATATATGAACACTTTGGGAGGAAAGGTTAAAAGGTTTAATGTCTTTAGCTTTTCAAAGAGAAAAGAACACAGAAATGGTAAAGCTACAACTCTGGAGGTATGTACGGCGCTTGACGGAGGAGCAGAAGGGACATATTTACCCCCAATTAGCCCTAACTGTTACGCCAAGCCTGAATATTCAGCAGATTCAAAACCACAAGTCTCGTCAAGTAATGTTGCAGAAAATGATTATGATGAGCTCAACACTAAAGACAAATAGTTAAATCATCTATACCATGGCTTAAAACACTTTGTGTAACTGAGTTGACCGAGCAACGATAAATATAAATGTAAACTTTATTCAAAGGGTTGATAGGGAAATGACGGGAAAAATATATCGTATCTCCGGAATATTTCAAAAGTACCACATGTGAGCAAGAAAGTGTGACTTTAAAAGCATTTATCGGAATAGCATGTACCACAGTTTAAATGTTTGCTGTTCATTCAAAATTCCTTGTTTGTGAGTTTTATTTCGTACATTCTTTCAAGTTTAACATTTGCCTTCACAAAAAGATAGAAAGCTGTTGGAAATACAAAGGCCAAAAATCAAAACGTTTCTAAGGAAAGTGATTTTTGATGGGAAATTTTGACATTAAAAGACATTTATCACGCATAGTGTACTGTGTAGAAATATATGCTGTTATCATTTTGCTTTATTAATACTTAGAAATATATTTATCTTCTTTCATAATTCCTTGAATTTGTAACATTTCTTATTGTTCTGATATATTTTGTTATCTGCACACATTTTCGGTGTATCAAGTGACAACAGCTTACCAGTACTTGATTGGTTATTTATAAGTCTGTAAATGTAATTAATTTGTTGAGACCAAACTGGGCACCTTTGTAAAATAATGAAGTTACCAAAAACAGCTTAGCAGTACTTGATTGGTTATTTATAAGTCTGTAAATGTAATTAATTTGTTGAGACCAAACTGGGCACCTTTGTAAAATAATGAAGTAACCAAAAACAGCTTAGCAGTACTTGATTGGTTATTTATAAGTCTGTAAATAAAATTAATTTGTCGAGACCAAACTGGGCACCTTTGTAAAATAATGAAGTAACCAAAAACAGCTTAGCAGTACTTGATTGGTTATTTATAAGTCTGTAAATGTAAGTAATTTGTTGAGACCAAACTGGGCACCTTTGTAAAATAATGAAGTAACCAAAAACAGCTTAGCAGTACTTGATTGGTTATTTATAAGTCTGTAAATGTAAGTAATTTGTTGAGACCAAACTGGGCACCTTTGTAAAATAATGAAGTAACCAAAAACAGCTTAGCAGTACTTGATTGGTTATTTATAAGTCTGTAAATGTAAGTAATTTGTTGAGACCAAACTGGGCACCTTTGTAAAATAATGAAGTAACCAAAAACAGCTTAGCAGTACTTGATTGGTTATTTATAAGTCTGTAAATGTAAGTAATTTGTTGAGACCAAACTGGGCACCTTTGTAAAATAATGAAGTAACCAAAAACAGCTTAGCAGTACTTGATTGGTTATTTATAAGTCTGTAAATGTAAGTAATTTGTTGAGACCAAACTGGGCACCTTTGTAAAATAATGAAGTAACCAAAAACAGCTTAGCAGTACTTGATTGGTTATATATAAGTCTGTAAATATAATTAATTTGTTGAGACCAAACTGGGCCCTTTGTAAAATAATGAAGTAACCAAAAAACAGCTCACTGTAGCAGTACTTGATTGGTTATTAATAAGTCTGTAAATGTAATTAATTTGTTGAGAGTTTGAGACCAAACTGGGCACCTTTGTAAAATAATGAAGCAACCAAAAAAGTACTAAGTTTATACACACAAGTCAAAATATCTTTGTGCTATAACTGCCATCATTAATGTCATTATGTGTGTACTGTACAAAACCAAAACAGGGAAAAATTATTATATTGTTAACAGTGGCAGAGGGAGGAAGAACATTGTCCCAGAGCACATTCACCGAAACCCAACTATGGTTTGGGCCTGAGTGAGAATTTCTTTTTTTTTTTGGGGGGGGGGGGGGATTTAATACCTCTTGATGTCTAGATATGAGTATCTCCTGCTTTCTCTGACAATGAGGACAGGTTTTCTTTTGAAATCACAATTTGGTGCGTAACCACCAAGAAACTTCAAGAACTGTCCAGAACATTATTTTAAGACATAAGAAAATGAATAAAATCATCTCATTTTATAACTTGTTGTCAGTGGATGGGTGATATTATCTTTCAGTCCTTGACACCAAGCAACTTCCCCCTTCCCCCCCTCCCTCCCCCCTAATGAGCAACATGCTGCTTAAAGTATTAGCAAAGAGGTCTTCCTTCAGTTTGTATATATATATATTTCTATTTTGTAAAAGGCTAAGTCGTTTCATATTTAGAATGGAAATATTTATAAGCTGGTTCACACCATTTTAATAACACTTTACATACATAATAAATGGTAATGCATGCAAAAGTACATAATAAAACATCTCAGCTATGAAATGTAACAAACTGCCTGTACATTTTTTTACTTTTTGTGATCTGCTATTTTCAAGTTCTTGGGCCGGTATATGTATATATATGACAGAAATATTTCTTTTTCTGCTGGCGTGAGAGATCTGAAAAATCTGAAAATGTAGCAGTTCTCAATTAGAGCATACTTGTCATTAATTGATGCCATCTCAATTCAAGAACCATAATGTGTCAGGGATTGAAAGCTTTAAAACTGTATTATTTGCCACATTTTGAATCATTTACTGATTCGCTTTTAGCATGTGATTAACAGTTATATACAGTGACACACTGTAGCCTTGATGGTAGACCGAGGTCAGCAACAACTGACACTCGGTCATACTGACAGGAACCAATTAGAAATGGACACCTTTCTGACCAACAGTAAACACAGTAAACACTGAATGACCATCAGTAGCAACCCTTTTTAATGACGGTCGCCATGGTCGCATTGGCGACCACAATTCTCGGCTGGCGATGAGAATTTCTGGAAAAATTAATGCTAGTCGCCAGACCTATAATACTGTTGGCGATCAGTATTTGCAACTGAAAATTTCACCATGATGAATTTAAATTGTCACGAAACTGTTCAAAATTTTAAAATGACAAGTTAGAGTAGCAATATTTTGTGATAAAATGAAAAGAGATTTAATCTGTCTTACAATCTTTAAAAAGTTTAACTTACAAAACTGTCAATGTTATGAAACAAACTACGTTCGGCAAAGCCCCGTTTCAAGACTGCCTAACAATGAACAGCGTGCACTATACGTACATCAGTTTACAACTGCAGTGTTTAACCCTGGTAGGCTACATGTGCAGCAAATGTTACCAGGTACCTTGTCAAGCAAGTTGCAACCCCCTGTTTGTTAACACTTTTGGCACGTTTCCAAAAAAACTTTTCATGGAGTAAACTATTTTGGCTCCGCTCTAGAATTAATTAGGTCGGTCAGTAAAGGATCGGTAAAGTTATGCGAAATATTATCTTAGACGTTTAAGAAAAGTAGGTAAATATCCCCGTAACATGAAGGTAAGTAGAACACACCTCAAGCCAACCGACTCCTCCGCATGAACAAAACATTCTTTTCCCCATGATACACGAGGCACAGTCTATACCATACAGACATAGCACGATATCATGGCCCCGATAGCTACGGTATGGTCATATTTATAAAAGTAAACCTTGCAATTCCATATTTTAGGCCACTTGGCATGATTAACTAAATGCTAAATATTGTTTCCATGTCCTTGTAGAGAACGTCAACTTCGCAAAATACAATTTATAGTTGTGTTTTTGTTGTTACGTGAGATCCGTAACCGACGAAGTGGTTAGGCTATTTACTATACACTTAACTGTGGTAGGATAATAATTTTTCTTTTTTTTGTGGAAATTCTAGAAATACTTTCTTTTTCCCCCGCTTAACACCAGATGTGGTCTTATGGTTAATTCATAAATGGGTGTACTAGAGCCTTGTTTACATGACATTTGTTGCATTTAGCACGATATGCCAGTTTCGCGTGAATTTTTCGAAAGTATTTTGCTCGATCTCTCGTAAAATTTGAAAGGTGTACCAACTTACTTTTCGTACACAATTGGTAATTTCTCTACTGGTTTTCAGAGTTTTATTCTCTATACAGTGAATGTTGTAAAAGATGGGTTTTAACGAAGGTCAAAAGTCAGTAAATGAAGTTGATAAACTTGATTTCTTTTCAACTTTCTTAACCATGGAATGCTTGAATAACATTTACACATAAAACGGAGAAAGGATAATTGCATTTTTTCCCCACATTTATATCAAATTTCTTTCACAAGAAGTTATCGTCATTTGTTCAATCCTCAAAAAATATCGCCTTGAAAAAAAATTATCGCGATAATAATAATTTTTCGATACATCGCCCAACCCTATTATCCTATACGTCTTTATACGATTCTGTGCGTGTACACATGTACAGTCTAGAGCTACTCGATGTTGAGCCTAGGCCTAGTGTTTTTGTACTAATATTTAGCATATCAAAGTGGCGATCACATTTTCATTCTGGGCGACCAGAATTTGGGAAAAATTTAGATCTAGTCGCCACAGGATTTTCCTCCTGGCGACCTCATTCACTGGGGAATTAAAAAGGGTTGATCAGTAGAGAAGAATTCTACACAATTTTAACTTTTTAACATGACTTAATTTAGCTAGGACAGTGAAAATGGCAACCGACCAACAATCCATCCTGTGTACATTCCTGCTCATGATCGTAATCAGTGCTTGATTGGCAAACCTTTTCACAAATGGAATCAACCATATAGGACGGTGCCTTCATTAAATTAATCCCAAGGTAAACGTTCAAATGTCTTCATTTAATTAAGTTAGAACATCTTTGTTAATTAATATGTAAGTAAATAAAATACTCTTCATATTTGGTAAAGGAATTTTTCTTACATTATGTAAAGGCTGCTGTTTAGAATAGGGTTAAGTAATGTATGTGGCCAGTCCATTTAAAGATTTACTTTGTAGTTGGGCTTGATATTCTACATGGGAGACATGGAATAAAATGTTTGACAAGCTTCTGTAGGGACCAATGAATTCACACTAAATATTTGGATCGTGCAGTGATTGAAGTTTAATAACAATACCAACATATCTACAGCCTACATTCATTGGATAGATATACAGCTCCATGTAGTCTGTGATATACAGAGGGTAGGCTTTCAAAGTGTTGTACTTCTCATTTTAGGGATGAAAGTGTCAACTAGAGCACCAAAAGGTGCAGTAGCTCACACCAGATTTATCAAGTGTGTCTCACTGAATGAACCTATTCATTGCCTAACCAAAACATTTAGGTGCCAGCACTTTAATATACCTCAGTCTCCTTCAGACACTACTTGTAACAAAAGACTTGTTTGACTGGACAGTGCATTAGTAGCTCAGTATACTGCATTCCCCTGTTTTCGTACAACCCTGATTTCCTGTATTACGCACATATAGCATTAAGCCTACACCTAATTTAGGATAGGCCCTAGGTAGCCTAACTTAATGAAAATAGTGGTCTCCATCCTACATGTGCCTCCATACTAAGTTACACTATAGACTAGAGTAACGCACAAATCTTGGGGAGATTTTGTTTGATTCGTAATTCACAATGTGGTTAGTTGATTCGGTGATCTTTTCACTTTCTCTGAGTTTCAGAGAGACATGTGTATAAATTAATGAAATATCTTTTATCTAACCACGAACATAAATCTTGGTGAGATCATTCTTGTGTTGATTGATAAGAACTTCAAGGATCTTTTGACTTTTACACAGTAGTCAATAGGACTTCTCCAATGGGTTAACAGTAGGTGACGGAAATCACACACTAACAGACCATTGACTTGGTCGTGCTGAAATCAGACTTGCTTTAGTCAATTTGGGTAAGTGTTCAGGTATGACTTTCAGGGGGGAGGGGATTTTAATATGGGAACCCTTTATAGAAGTAGTGAACTCCACTCTGGAAACAATATCAGTCAATAGTTAGTTGGAACAGAGTGGTAATGTATCATGCCATACAGCACATACCACTTGAGAAAAGGGGGGGTGGGGATGTTAATATGGGAACCCCTCATAGAAGTAGTGACCTCCACTTTGGAAACAATATCAGTCAATAGTTAGTTGGAACAGAGTGGTGATGTATCATGCCATACAGCACATACCACTTAAGGAGAGGGGGGGTGGGGATGTTAATATGGGAACCCCTCATAGAAGTAGTGACCTCCACTTTGGAAACAATATCAGTCAATAGTTAGTTGGAACAGAGTTGTGATGCATCATGCCATACAGCACATACCACTTAAGGAAAGGGGGGAATGTTAAAATGGGAACCCTTTATAGAAGTAGTGACCTCCACTTTGGAAACAATATCAGTCAATAGTTAGCTGGAACAGAGTGGTGATGTATCATGCCATACAGCACATACCACTTAAGGCGATGGACACTCAGGTCCAGCTAAATATAACAAGGTATCACATTTCATTAAGTGACGGAAAACTTTCTAAAGATGGCAGGTTGCTGTTTGGGGCGAATCTTCAATGGCTTTAAGAAAAGGGGGGTTACACTAGCTACACATACTTACCATATCAACTAAAGGCTGGCAATACACCCCCAATATGTTACAGAAATAAACAATGGTGTCGTGTGCAAAATTCTATAAACAATTTGGTTGAGGAATTACTTAGAATTACCAAACCACAAATTACCAAAACTTATATTGCTTTATCACTTCATGATCTGTCATGAGTAAAAAGGAAAAAGTTTAATCCCCCAAACAAGCTCACTAACTGTCAAATGGAAAGAGGAAACACAAAGTCACTGAAAAAAACTTAAGAAGTTTGACAACATCTGAAACTCCATAACCTCACACACAGTAATGTGTGTGAGCTAAAAATGAATGTAAGGGTGCAGTCTAACTCCAAGGACAAGTATCTCCAAGCATCCTAAAATGAAACCCATCACAATATTTCTAAAGTAACAGGCACTATGACCAACCACCCCCCCCCCCCACCATCCCCCTCCCCCAACCCACTCATAAAGGTATCTCTATGCTAATAATGAGGCCTTATATGGAAATGAAAGATAACAGCTAATACTCATTGGCAAAGAGATTCCCTTCACATGTCGTCAATCACCAACGAGATTCCAACTAGGAAATGATTCTGCTACAAGTCCACCACAAATGCAACAGATACAGTGACCTACAGGAAGCCTAGCTACAGTAGCTCTCACAGGTTTCTGGTATCAATGGATTTAGCATCCAGTCAAAGGAAGGAGCTCGAACTGGTTTCACTTTATTCAACAAGAGCTGATTGGAAACACTATCTTTGGCGATTACATCAACTTCTGTAAGCCTGGGCTTGTATAGACAAGTCTCTCTTCCTGAATCATAGAAATTCTATTTTTGTCAATAAGAGCGAGTCTTATAAATGTGGTGTGAATTGGGAATATTATTCAAATACTGTCTGAGTTGCAGAAATATTCAGTTTTTTCTGCTGTTAGACACATATTTTTGTTTCATCCAGCACTGATTTACAACCTACTTTGTGTTATGCAAACGTTTTTGGAGATTGGATTTCTGTGTCTTACTTTACCAGAATCTCCATACATCAAGTTAACTGTTGCAAAATCTTTCATCAATTGGGATTCTCCGAATATTCTCCAGTAAACTTTTGATGTCCATCTGGTTGTCAGCATTTTGCTGAGTTGTGCAGACAGTTAATCATTAGGATACATAAAACCAAGAGAACAAAGGTTAGGCTTCAATTAGTTGGTATTATTCAGCCTGTTGCATTACACTGGAACTATTAGTCTAATCAGGATATTGTTTGGATATTTTACTACAATATCACCATGGAATCTTTGAAATGTATTACGATGGTCTTGACAGTTACAAGTCTGTTGGTGGCTGTTCGTGGAGCGATAAAAATGAACCACTCTCCCAATGTAGAATACATAGAAGAAGGAAAACAAACAAATCTGCAATGCAGCCATCAAATACGATCGGATATTTCTTGCAATAAGAGTGTCTTCCACTGGATTTTCGTGAATCGAGCTGGAAAAGACTCTTACATAGCTAACGCGACCAGCATAAAGATTCCACAACTTGCTGGAAACTATTTTGCTTCCTTCTATGAGAGATTATTATTGAAAACCGACTTGAAGGAATGTATCTTTACGTTGGAACTGTTCAATGCCAGTAGCAACTTGGACGGTCAATATAGCTGTCGTTGGAACATCCAAATGACTATTGAAGTGCCCATCAAAGTGGTCCCCATTCAGGAATCTGTGGAACCCATGTGCAGTATTCAAGTCACAAATCATACCAATGCACTGCAAGACATAGAACTGACGTGCTCTGCGGCACCCGTTAACCCGTTTGTGAAGCTTCTATGGTTTGAGGATGGAGATATGATGACGTCTTTAAATAGCACAGCCCAGATTGGCTCTTTGACTTCTAAAGTTGAACTGATGCCCAGAAATGACAGCCAAACAGAAATAACCTACGTATGTCAGGCGTTTAATACAAGCGATCATAAACTTCCGGGACAGTGCTCTATAACCTGCCATGTGAGCATCACCATCAATGCCACCATGGAGGACAATTCGGGTAGACCAACAGGTACCTTCCGATGCCCCTTCAAAATGAGCATTGAGGGTATCCAATATAAAAGGCATTGGCTACTGGATGGTAAGTCTATAAATGACCAGGATCAAACAGATCGATTTATTATTGAGGGCCACAGCGGGGTACTACATATGACAGATGTTTTACCGAATGATAACGGTAAAAACTTAAGTTGCATGATAACCACCATGCTGGGCACCTACACTGCTGAGACTCTGATTGCATGGGATACAGAAAACCCAACCAAAGCACCAAACAAACCACCATCCCCAAATAATTCCATTTCAATGTTATTTCTCATCACCATTGGTATATTTTTCATCATCTGTATCAACGTGCTTGTGTGTGTAATGATTGTGAAGAGTAGAGGGCAGAGACGGCGTGCCATGGGCCAAGAAAGTGGCGCAGAGGCAGGGCAACAAGAAGGTGGTCTGTATGCTAGTGGTATTGTTACGACTGACACTAACGGGACAATGGTAGCAACAGGTTACGCACCGATGAAAGATGTCTGTCCGGGACATTACGACCCAGAAGAACCCTATCAGGCCATGGAGGATGGTGAAGGCAAGCGTGAATCGGAGTATCAAGTGCCCTCGGTAAACGTTGACCGTGAGCCGATAAAGAGGATGCAATCTGCCAAATATATGAACACTTTGGGGGGAAAGGTTAAAAGGTTTAATGTCTTTAGCTTTTCAAAGAGAAAAGAACAGAGAAATGGTAAAGCTACAACCCTGGAGGTATGTACGGCTCTTGACGGAGGAGCAGAAGGGACATATTTACCCCCAATTAGCCCTAACTGTTACGACAATCCTGAATATTCAGCAGATTCAAAACCACAAGTCTCGTCAAGTAATGTTGAAGAAAATGATTACGATGAGCTCAACCTTAAAGACAAATAGTTAAATCATATACACCATGGCTTTAAACAGTTTGTGTAACTAAGTTGACCTAGCAATGATAAATATAAATGTAAACTTTATTCAAAGGGTTGATACGGAAATGACAGGAGAAATATACCGTTTCTCCTGAATATTTCAAAAGTAGCACAAATGAGCAAAAAAGTGTGACTTTTTTTATGCAATTATCGGAATAGCATGTACCACAGTTTCAATGTTTGCTGTTCCTTCAAATTCCTTGTTCTTGAATTCCCTTTTGTACATTCTTTTGATTTTAACATTTGCCTTTACAAAATCTGTTGGCAATAAAATATATATATATTTTTGATGGGAAATTTTGACATTAAAAGACATTTATCATGTATAGTTTACTGTGTAGTATAATATGCTATTATCATATTGATGTCTTAATACTCAGAAATATATTTATCTATCTTGTATGTAAATAAAGCCAAAAGAGTTCTGTATTGAAAGAGTCTGGCCTGGATAATTTTACACAGTTTTTACCATCTTCTTATATAGTTCCTTGAATTTGTAACATTTCTTATTGTTCTGATATATTTTGTTATCTGCATAAGTTTTCCATATGTCAAGTGACAACAGCTTAGCAGTACTTGATTGGTTATTTATAAGTCTGTAAATGTAATTAATTTGTTGAGATTATTATAAGTTACAGCGCTAAGAAAGGCTCATGTCAGTACTTGTTAAATACCTAGACCAATTTTGATGACTTCTCAACATCATAAGGGGGGGGGGGGCAGCCCCGTGATGGTTGATGGTAGTAATTACCAAGAAATATATGTATTAATGGGCACCTCGTCTGCACAAAGTGGCATCATTGGTCGCTGAAAATGCACATGGGTTGCTAGTGCTAGTTTGTAATGGTTATAAAACTGGCCAAATTATTGGCGCTTTATTCTGTAGGACGATATTGATCAACGGTCTCCGCATGTGGGTATAATGAAGGCCCAAAAAGTGTAATATCTCGGTCTGATTACCAAGTTCTGACCTTATATGAAGTATGAACATGAACCCTGAGGTATGAATACTTGTGATTAGAACTCGAAAAAATGTAAAAAAGAAGTATTTTGAATACATCACTGGATTTCATTGGGGGGGGGCAAGACTGTAGCACAAAGCAAATTTGGGGGGCATTTCCCCCTGGCCCCCTCCCCCTCTGGCTACGCCACTGGTTGAGACCAACCTGGGCACCTTTGTAACATAATGAAGTAACCAAAAACAGCTTAGAAGAACTTGATTGGTTATTTATAAGTCTGTAAATGTAATTAATTTGTTGAGACCAAACTAGGCACCTTTGTAAAAAGTAATGGAGCAACCAAAAAACTACTAAGTTTATACAGACAATAACAGACCAAGATATGTAATGTTAACTTAAGGTATCTGGTTGTCATAGCAACAAAAGAAAAAGATCTGAGCAAAAAATATCTTTGTGCCATAAATTTAAATTAAGCTATTCAATTTGCATATTTTCCTACTTTGTACTGAATTAAGTCTTCTCTTACTTAGAAACTGCAAAAACTAACTGCTTTAAATTAGCAAAATACGTTTTCCTTCCCTCTGAATATTGGTTTTATATCGTGTAATTAAAGAATTTCGTTAAATTTATTTAAAAACGGAAAAAAGGTTTGAACTGTTTCGTACCGATGTAAACGATACATGATAACACATGCCAATGCAATTACAGTAAAAACATCATAGATATAATTACTTCAAATCTGCTTTAAACTATCAGCAAAAAAAAGGTATAAGTTTGCATCTTTAAATATTTTTAACACCTTTTCATTTTTATTGCATTTAATACTTGATGTTTTGTATCATTTTATTACCTTGTAAATAATAAATAAACATTCAAAGTCGTTAAAGGCCATATAATATCTTTCATTGTTTATTCTACTAACCTTAATGTTTCAACATAACCATTTTTGGATACCTTTCTATTTCCCAAACGCTGCCAGTGCAAAAGAATCCTGCATGAGTGTACAGTATAAACAAATGTTTAATAGGACCACCCAATAAAAATTTTTTTTTAAAAATACCATCGGTTTACTCTGACTGAAGAGACAAAATCTGCTGGAAATAAAGTCTTGCCAGTGAATGATAATAACAAACCTCTGCACTAATCTGCATATATGCAAAGTTGACTCCGCCCCAAAATGTATGTAAAATTTCAACCAAAAAAAAATTATGTTTCTTTTTAAATTTGTTGATTACCTCCCCTATCAATTTTCTCTCCTTAATTTACTTTCATATAACAATCCTGGTGGATAAAAACCTCCACAAATATGCTTTAAAATCTATTCACAATGTTAACAAACTTAACCAAACAATTGTTTCTGGCGAATCTAAAGACCTGACTGTGAAGAGCTCTTTAGAACACAACACAACTTGCTATGTATGAATCACTAGTGTGCAGGATTTACATGACACTAGAATAATTTCTCAATCGTTGGCAAGAATCTTCATGTGTTACAGCATACCAGTATCACAGCAGACAAAACGGATGAAACAAATCACATGATATCCTTCAAAGGTCACATTGAATCTGATAAACGGCACAAAAACTACACAACAAAAAAGAGAGGGAGAAGAAAAACAACCAAAGATCACTTCTACAACCCTGTAACAGGTTAAGACAATCACCTGTACGGATTCAAAGTACTTTATTACAAGGAAATTGCACACAGTTGTGAAACGCGATCGGGGATATGTTGCCATTCCGAACACATCGTGACCAAACTTAACCGTTGTTTCATATACACACGATTATGAGGAAATGATCCAAGTTTGAGAGATTCAAAAAGTTTTGCTTGTACCAGAGGAACAAAGAATCTGTCAACACACTCCCCCCCCACCCTCTGCACCCCTTCCTCCACCCCAAATTCCTATTTATTTTTTTTGTGCTCAAACTTAAGATTAATATTAGTTGATGCAAAGATTTTGTAGACATAGGAATGTGACCTAATGGGCAAGATTATCAAAGCATAGTGAAAATGATACTCTTGAATTTAAATAACTCACTACCACAAAAATTTGTTTAAGTAAAGTCAAAATGGGTAATATAGATTTTGAAAATCTCGAAAGCAACCCAATAGCCAAATCCCAGGATCAAAACAGCTTCTGATTGGACAATGATGTAGTTTCCTCCCATAATTTAAACACAAACAAGGGAGGGGGGTACTGTTTTCAAGTACAAGTTTTGGTTTCCTTGTGTTAGGCTACTACAGAAGCTCTCTGGATTATTGTTACTCTCCCTTACTGTATGTAATTGCTAACAGCTCTAGTTCAACCTAGCTAGTACTGTGTGAGTAACATGATCACCAAGAGCTTCAGAAACTGCAACAGTAATTCATGGGATGACCCAGGTACCAGTTTTAGGATAAATAGTACCTCCTTCCTGGAATGTTTACTTCAAATTTGGATACACACTAATGTTTGAAATAATAGAAACTTGTAAAAGTATACACTACCCTATTAAGCAAAACATTGTGAATATTGTCAAATATTATCAGATCAATATTGCTGATTGATCAATTCACCAACTGTCAGATCTTAATTACTAACAAGGTCCTTGACACAGTTGGTTTATCTTTCCTGGGTTATTAATTTCCAACTAAACTCATCCAAGCACCCGATGACGAAATGGAACGCAACAATTAAACTGACCCAGTTTGCAAAATAATGTAAACACTGAATTTTGAAAATGTTGCATCATGCCCAAGGAAAGATGACATCAAAATTTATTTATATATATATATATATATATATATATATATATATATATATATATATATATATACCATACATCCAGGAAAGATTACATCAAAACATATTAATATATGTATACCATTATCATATATCCAGGAATTTGAGAGGGGAAGAGGAAGAGGAAGGGGTGGAATGACTATACCAAGGTGCAAAGGAAATCATTAAGATCTGCACTTCTCTTCTCTTAACAAAACAGCTTGCTGTGTTTCAACTACCAAGTTTTGTCAGGCATTAAGAGAGGGACGGACATGTTTCATTATTTCTGTCATAGGGTTTGACATTATCCCGACTCCGAATGTGAACTGCTACTTAATATCAAACAGGACACTTGGTTCCAATGACTTCTTAAAGCTTGTAACAGAAATCATTCTTCTTTTTTCCACGACTTCCATCGGACCAATTTTACACCTCTCCGATGGTTGAGCTGCCTGCAATGTTTTGATTAATAAGGTAAACGAAACAGGAAGCACATAGGCAATACAGGAACCCTAGAGGTCAATGAAGGCTGGATTACCTAGAACGTCTCCTTGATCTGCACCTTCTCTATCAAGTGTTCCTCCACCGCAAACAAATTCGCCACAATTGGTCAATGTTGTTTGACGGAAATTCTTGATCAATTTATTGGAATTCCAAACTTATCGAAAGGTTAAAAAAATCCAGTAAAATGTTGTAATGACGAAAAATTAAAAAAGGTTGACCACTGGCATCACCAGGAAGTTGGTTGGTTGTGGAGAGGTACACCAGAACAGCAGTATAACACATTGCAAACCAAATATAACATTTTACAAATGAGTGTGTGTGGTGGGGGGGGGGGGTGAGGCAAGGGTGGGAGGTAGGAACAGGAAAATGAACACTCCAAATTAGCCCTTGAAAACTGTGCCACACATGTCAAGAAACAGCATCGATGACAATTCTTGTGCGTAACAGGAAGTAGGCAGAATTAAAACTTGTGATGTAAACAGAGTCCCTTCCTAATGAAAACACACTGGATAGGTTGGAGAGTGATTAAGATAATAAATGACCACTGCATACTGGGAATATACAGTCAAATAACATGTCTGTTTGCAGTCTTGAAATCTGAAGATACTTTTCGGCCCTTGAGTTATCAATTTCTCACCATTTTAAACAAACCTTCTCCTAAATTAGACTTACAGTTAAACGAAAAAAACATCCTATTGAATTACATATTGCGATTTCTTTTTTTACTATTAGTTTTGATTAAACTTACAGAGATTAGGAAGCTATACTTAACATTTGACCAGGACGTAAGAAATTGGACCATAAATTTAGGACATAATTTTTTTTCCCAAAATGATTGGGGGAAAAAAGGTGTCCAGTCACCTGCTGTGACTGAAACTGAGGTGTGACTTCTGGTTATGAGTGAGAATGCCAGCTGTTATGTGGCTCTTGACACAGGAACAGTTAAATAGGGATAGCCATTGATTAAAGACTGACAGCTCAGTTAGTATAAACTTGCACAAAATATTGAAAACCTGAGGTCAGTGGCTAGATTCCCTTTGAGGCAATCATATCTATACTGTTTCTAAATTTGTTAATCATTTCCCACTGTTTCCTATACATGCAGTTATACAATTTCAAATTTAATAGGGCAGAAACTGGACAAATAGCAACAAATTTCGAAAAAATGGAGTCACAATTTTTCAGTGGCCCACATTTGGGTTATGCCCCCATAGATTATGGACCGGTCATCTATATGAAAAAAAAAATTGGGCAATTATTATATGTCACAATTTATACCAGCATCTCACTATTAACAGACTGTCAGAAGAAAGTGATGGGCCACAAATCAAAGGACCAACTATTGACATCTTGAGGGATGCCGGAATTGAAGCTGTGATAATCAAAAGCTGGGAATAGTTTACACCGGTAATGCTTCACAAAATTGGCAACTTGCTATACAAGTGGAAAGATGCATAGCAGTCTGTGTACACAGAAGCCATAGTATTTTATAAGAGAAAAATATCATAGCAAACCCAAAACCATCACAAAAACTTTGAGCACTAAATTTATTTTCCCTGAAAAGAATGTTTTAGTGACAATGTTACCTTACAACGATATGTATATTTAAACTTGACAAGGCCAAATATGACTAATCCTGTGTCTTACAGGGACACCATGAATGTTGCAGAGTTGGATACTTCATTTATCGAATAATCCTGACAGCCAATGACTCACATCCCTTCCGTCACCCCCCCCCTCTCCCCTCCACCCCTCAAACTTCCTCACTTAAAGCACAGGAGAGCAAAATCACTAGTGCAGTTCTACCTTTGGTAAATATTGACTTTAATATTTGAGTCTTGGACACCACACATAGTTAAATACTTTACAGTGCATGAATTAATACTATTTAGAGTTAACATTCAAACATTATGCAAAAGTAGAATTGCATAAGCTCACCACCACTGTCTTTGATGTAAACTATTGACATAAATTTTGAAGTCTTGCCACACCACAAGTGGTTAAATTTATTTTACGGTGCATGGATACTGAACCGTTTCACTTGACATCACAAAATCGACCTGTATCTGTACTTTTACAAGTTCCGGCTCTTTCAACACATTTCTGCAATATCGTACACAACTAATAGTGAATTACACATACATTCCTGATAACAAGCACCGACAGGGCACTTGGCTTTATCCAATCATCAGTCGCCAACATATTATGACATCATTTCACGATTTTACATCATGGTAACCTATGCTGTTAGTGCAACAATTTGATCACCTGTTTCTGGGAAACTTATTGTCATCCTGACCTTGAAAGGGAGAATTGTCTAAGCAGTCAGAAGGGTTAAACGGATCGTAGAGTGGCAGAGTACTTAACACTAATATGGAAAAAAACAATATTGAACACTGTTATTTCAAAATCCCCATTTGAATATCTTATCCCATACTCAAGATATGGTTGACTGAGTTGAAACCTATTTTGACTGGATAAACCCTCGCTTCTATCCTGGAATGGATCACAGTAGGTGATCTGTGATGTCATAATGGTAAATATTCTTAAAAGTCATAACTTTTGTATCATTATCTTCTTGTCCATTTACCCTTCAAATCCTGATAGATTTGGGATATTTGCTTAGCCGACAAGGTTCTCTGTATCTAGAATTTCATCAAAATGCAATTTTTTTTTGGTAGAAATATTATTTTCCTGTGTGAATAAATGAGTTAAATACTACATAGACAGACAAATTAGTTGTGATGACATCACTCACACTGTTGTTGCCAGGTGCTTTACAAAACATCACCAAAATTTAAAAATCCACATCTTTTGCCATACAGAATGCTATGAGGGTATTCATGTTTTTAAGCAATCAAATTGAGTCACCTTAATATCCCTTTAATATGCAAATAGCTTGATTTTGTATCATCTTAGCCACAAATCTGGTGGCACGGTACTCCATTTTTAACAGATGGATGAGATGTTTTAATAAAACATTATCTTACTTTTGGTCCACCGAAATCATCCCATGAACAACGATTCTGGGAATAAATTTCAGAGATTTGCAAATACCTAAGAAATGTTTTTAGTTCTGATATGTCTCATGCTGATTATTCATTTATTTATAATCCCAGAAAAGTTGAAATTTTTTATCAACTTTGCAGATTCTTCAAATCTGTCTTTACAAGATTTATTCAAGATTATCTTAAAGGGTGTGAAGACTCGCGCACAAAGAAACGTCTCATGCCGGTAATCTGACCTAGTTTCGAAAGGGGAGTAACAAAAGTGTTAGACACCACCATCGATCCCAGAAAATACACACACAGCTTGCTACTGTCGGTAATTGGACACTAGTGTACAGTCAATACATACTACTACGGTATATTACCCACAACAAAGTGTACATAGCAGCGTGGACATCTCCGGTCTAGATCAAAGATAACAAGGTATGACGTGTTAATTACTGTCTGCATTTTGTAGCGACAAGAAGTAAACTTCATTTGCAAGCAACGGAAAGTTAACTTTTTCAGAGTGCGGCACGCGTATTGGGTTGAGTCTTCAATGCCTTTAAAGACAGGACCAACCAACATTACCAGTACTGTGTGTCAGTAGTAACTCTGCTCAACAAATTGGATTACATTTCTCGCATTACAGAGAGCAAAAAATCGGACATGTCATTCATCCTCTACGAAATATGACAAATCATTTTTTAGATTCTAAAAATTGATTTATCATGATTTCATTGAAAGCGAAACCAATATAAGTTTCCTGATGCCCCAGCTTATCAGAATACAAACCTAACCATAATGTCACATTAAAAGCTTTAACACACCCACTCATTTCACAAACTGGTATTATTACTGACTTTTTTTTGTAAAGTGACTTGTTAAGGAAGTGTGGATAGGTCTTTGTGTTCTAATCATTGTATGGATTGCATCAGAATTCCAAAGTATGCTGAAATTGCTTCCCAAAAACTGGTTCATATGAATCGGTGTATCTTCAGTATGTCCAACCAGAATTCAAAGAGCAGTTTTTTATTAAACAGAGGCAAATGTTTTCAAAAGTTCTTTCCTCAAGCTTCTACCCCTAGTATTTTTTTTCTCTCTAGATATTGGTGAGGATAAAATTATTTGAGAGTGAAAGAAAAAAGTGGTTGGAAACATGACCAATATTTGGCATTCAAGCATATTATGGGCTAACAGGAGACACCCCTCCCCCCCCCCACATTTATACCCCATCAAAACAAGTCCTTAACCAACATTGATGACAAAGGCAAGAAGTTAATTTCAACAAACGATAACGTTTTGACTAAAACATGACAATGAAAGGGAAACCCTTCATATGATTCATAAGACCACAGTAAATTATTTTTCATGCCTACAGTAAAAATTAAGGATGTGTGGGGGCTTCCATGACGTTATCAATAGAGTTCCTTCACAACGACTGGGTATCCTAACAATACAAGGTTATTTTTAGTTGGAATTCCACTGACTAAAAATTATGACTTATAAATTCTTGGAAAGATGATGGATGATGACATATTGTTATTGTTTTAAACCAGTTGTAAAGCAGCAAAATGTCGTTCCAATTGTTTCACTACATTGGTAGTGGGGGGGGGGGCTGGTATGGGTCTGTAACCTCAACGGGATAGACTGGGGGCAAAATTCATTTTTGACAGACGAAAGACGAACATTTTCTAAGCAGCGTGGTGAACTTTGCAAGCGATTCCTAATAAATGTCATCGTGATACAGATAATTGAAATTGTCTCCTTTTCGAACATTTTCTTAGCCACTCTATTTAGCACCTTCCGAACTATCCTTTAAAGCACTTAGATTTGACCTAGTATGACTCACCATCTGCGACCTTGGTAAGTAAGGTCAAAGGTCGTCTAGCTAGAGCATCCCAAGTCTGTTCCTTTTCAGGATGAGTAGTCTGTAAACTGAGAGATTATGCAAATATGTTACACAAACTTAGTTGACATATTATCGCATATTTTTAAAGGTGGTATTTAATTCGTAGGTTTTGGTTTTGTCATAAATATAATACAAACATGCAAAGTAGCAACAAAGCAATGAAGACAATTGCCATTGAGAGTATTTTCTGATTAAAAACTTCTAATTGTTGTAAGCTGTTATATCAAAAAGCAGAACAAAAATGAGCTACTGCGGTAACATCACAAATGCCTCATATTTGGAAGGTAGCTAGGGTAATGGTAATATGGTAAAAGCTTGATAAAACCTCAAAGCAGAGAAACTAATCATGCTCCCTGTGTCCCCCTTCCTGCACCCCTCCCCTCTTTCCTTTTGCAACAAAGAAAGTTAACACCAACAATATTCAACTTACTCCTTGTAAATTTCATCTGTGATATGCTTGGCAAAGTCAAAGTCCTGACTAATCTTTGCAAACAATAGTCTGAACGGGATGTCATCTAAACAGCGTAAATAGTGATGGGTAAAATTAGTCAGATACATTGAAAAGAAATATTAAATTTTATTAGCCGGGAAAACCAGAGTTCAGATTGCAAACATAACTTTTTATTGGTTTTATTTACAGGAAATCAGAGTCACAATGGTAACATGCTTATTCACATTAAACTACAATGCAGTTTTGTCATGCTAAGCCCATGATCAATACCTGTCAAATACAGCAAAAGAAAATTTCAGTGGGAAGCATATTTAAATAAAGTTACGAATGCTTCAAACTGCTGCCTGTGCCTGTAATATAGAATATCCTGCTAATGGATACACATATATGTTCCAGGATTAAAAGTGTGTGGAAAAACGTAGTTTCCCCAATACGTAGGTTTACACCACGTAGGTTCGCAAAACACGTAGGTTTGCAAAACACGTAGGTTTTCAAAACACGTAGGTTTGCAAAACACTTAGGTAAGTAAACACATAGGTTCCCAAACACGTAGGTTCCCAAACACGTAATTTTGCAAACACTTAGTTTTGCAAATATGTAGTTTTGCAAAAACGTAAGTTCAAAAATGACTAGTAGATTTGGAAGGAAGGGATAGTGGAGTCAGGAAGTTGATATGGGGGCGCTGTGCTAAATGATACAAAGTTAGTTTGTAGGAAGTACAACTACTGTAGGCTGGAGACTGGGAGGCGGGAAATGAATCATATTTTGTTACAAATATTTCACACACCTTAATCAGAAATTTGCTTTTAAAAGTAACTTGAACGAAAAGTGGAAATTGGAAATTGGTTTTGAGCGGCATCCAGCTGTTTTGATACATCAATTAAAAATAATATTTCTATAATAAAAATAAATTTCTCAGTAAATGATGTAACACAAAACTAGACCAAAACACATTCATCAATGAATATGATCATACAAATTAATGAGTAAACTATAAACTATTACACAATACTATACATTGTAAGTGGAAGGAGCGAGTACCTGGGATGGCTTCTACTGCTTTCTTGTAAACTACCCCCGCGAGTTCCCCTTTAAGGAGAGACGTTTCGTCCCCCTCTAACGTCATCTGGCTCTGCTGTAGGATGGCCATTCTTTGGTTAAGCTTCATGGAGGAAAATTTTGAAAAAATAGTCAAATTAATATTTTAGTTTCATATTTAACAATGTAGTGAACAGAGGCTACAAAGGATATAACATTGGCAGATAATATGACACCAATATGGAATAGTAATATAGTCTACACTGTCAGTTAAAAACCCCATCGGATTATACTGTTCCTAGCTCAACATGTGGTTGGTAATGATTCAATGGAACTTATTTTGACTACCCTGAAAACCTTGGATCCTTCCCACTCCCCCTTCCCTCCCTCCTCCCCCCCCCCAAAAAAAATTGGAACACAGTTGGTGGTCAGTGATGTTGTTATGGTAAATGTTCTTCAAAATCTTTACTTTTTGATATATAATCTTCCTCTTGATTTACACTTGAAACTTGATACAATTGGATTGCTTGTTTTGCTGACAAGCTTGGTTCTCTGTTTATAGCATTTGTGTTGTAGATGTAGTAATTTCCTCTGTGATATAAGTGAGTGATAAACATTAAAAAGAAAAATGGAAACATTTTCAACTGAATAGCCGTGATGACATCATTCACTGTGGTGTTGCCAGATGCGTTAACAAAATTTGAAGATTGCCTATCTTGCCATACATTATGCAGGGATGTGCCCAGGGTTTCCCGAGTGTCGGGGATACTGATCCCCGTCCTGGGGGAGGGGTCTAAAGGGGAGGGGGTGTCCCCCTCCATTTTGAGAAATTTTGCGATTTTTGAAGGTGCTCAGATGCCAAATGCTGGCACTTGTGTAGCTTTTTAAGCACATACACAAGTACTAGTTTTGCTAACAATTTACATTTTAAATTTTATTGTCAATTTATGTTGAATATATTGTTAGGAATGTCAGGATTTTAGATGAAAATAATGCTTGGCGGGATTTACGATTTTTAAGACAGTGCTGGGCGGTAATTTTTAGTGCTGGGCGGGGCCGTCCAGCGTGGGCACATCCCTGATTATGCTATAAGGATATGGGTTGTGACCTAAAGATGCAGAATATTGCTGGCATTTTGTTTAATCAATTGGAGTCTGCTGGATAGACTTTACTGTGTTTATCCCTAACACTGTGTGTCTTGTTTTGTTTTTTGTATTTTTGGTGTGAAATATTAAAATCAAATCATATCATCCTCAGGTCCTGGAATGTCCCATTTAAAGGGGGTGTCTATCCTTCCGATTAAATTGATCTCCAAAAGTAAGAGCTGTGGCCATCTATCATGATAAAGTAATACTCAAACATTGGTTCTTATACCAGGAATGACAAGATAATGCCAATAAAATTCCAATGCAATGGCTGTTAGCAATATGCTTTTGTTCAATAAGTTGACATCAGTTCTTTGAAAAGTGTTTTTCTATGAGGCAACTTAATTTTCATTGCATTAACATTGGTTGGTTATTTAGTGCTATATTGTGCCTACATCTATACAAGTAAATATTATGTTGAAATAAATCGTCAATTCATCTAAGATACTTTTGACAAAATAAGAATTACAATTTTTTTTTAAGACAATAAGTCAAGCTAGTATTAAATGGAAACAAACTACAGAAATGGACTCACCTTGTACGCATGCAAGAGTTCCATCCGGAAATACTGAAAATAGAAAGTGGATTAATAGATGAAAGATTTAAAGAAGTACATTTTTCCCACATCTCCTTGGTTAGTTTCTCCTTGAATGACCCTTGGGGGAGGGGGGCATGCATCATTAAGCATCTCAATGGATGTAGACTAAACGATGATGGTTTGAGTTTGCCTCTCTTTTAAGGTTATATTATATATGTAAAATAAATATATCAGGATTATATATTTCTTATAAGAGGAACAAACAGTTTCATGACTATTTATAAAAATATTTTTTATAAGTGGAATAAACATTTTACATTACAAAGCATTAACATTCCATTACAAAACATTCTATTTTTGTACACAAAAGAACAAACTTTTTCCAGGCATGTAAGCATGTTGTGCAAGAGTTTATGCTTGAGCACTCCATTATTAATTTAAACATCTTTCCCTTAATATTGTCTTAAACATATCTCCTTCAGATACTGTTTCAAATCTTTTAACTTTTATTCCTTAAAATACTTATTTCATAAAATAACTAGTTGCTGCATAAAAGAACAGAAAATAGAGGGCAGCATTTCACTATTACATTTCCTTCTTTTCCATATTCTTTTCTAATATCATGGTGCCTGCCAACAAAACTGACAATCGAAACAGGGATTCATGCACTTAAAGTTATCACTCTAACAAGCAAACAAATATACATATTCGGTATTCAAAGACAAATAAATGCTTCAAAACCTTTGTAAACACCACGTAAAATACTGTATTGCAAATTGTCATTGTCTGGCCATCAAACGTTAGAAAAAGGTTAACTTTTGATCTCAAAATAAGTAGGATTACATTAATGATCTTACGAATAATTCACAACCAGTACAAGTCACTTGAAATCTAACCCTGTACGTCCTCTGATGATGTTATTAAAGTGGCCCTGGAGGTCTATCACAACCATCCAAAAGTCGTCCTAATTTGGAAGCCTTGAAACGTAATTTGCAATTGTTACAAACCTCTGTCCATATTTTCTGTGACTTAGGATGGTGACGGATGGCCCTCAGAAGCAATCTTCTGGCATCGTCTGGGTTATGATTGTACTCAAGCTGAGTCTTGGCTGCTAAAATCCACAAGCCTAGGATCAGGGTATTGGATAGAAGAAAAAATAAATCACAAATAGTAACAATTTTCTATCCCAATTATTACAAAACCTGGGTATTTGTACCTAGAAAACCATGGTTTTTAGGTATTACCACATGACAAGCCATGGTTTTAGGTTCGGACAAATCGCTGTATCCCTAAACTTAGAATAAGAATTTTTGAGTAGTCAGTAGCAGGGAGTACTTTGAGTGTACACCTCACAACTATTGCAGTGTATGGCAATCCTCTTAGTGTATAAGACTTTACCTCTATCATAAAATAATGAAAAGTGCTTCAAATTCTGTGAACAAAAGCTGCTGACTTCATTTCATTTTGTGTGGCAATTATTGATGCAATTTGCCCATTTTGTGAGCAGCTTGCTTTGCTAAACCAGAAATGTTATACACTGTGAGTTGCTAGAGGTTTTCAGAAAAAAGAATGAAGAAACACTAGCAAGGATAGATGTGATGGTGCAGGGAATAGCTAATCCAGTATTGCACCGCGAATAATTTGCAAACTGATCAAATTCCTGTAATAGTTAAATGTTGTATAGCAGTGTTTATAACACAGGTAACCGCAGCATTATCAAATAAGAGTCAAAAGTGTTATACAAAATTTGAAAACTTAGTCATTCCCTGAGGTGGATCATACGACATACACAGAGAAGAGCACAGTATAAAATCAGTTCGTTTCTCACAAAATGGATACCTTTTTAGAGGGAAAATTTATAAATCAACTTTGGTTTCCCTTACCAGGAACTCGAGAGTTCATTTTCAGCAATTTGGTGATGAGTTGGCTCATGCGACCGAGTCTGTTCTGTATAAATAAAAACAAAATGAAGATTGGAAAAATGTAATTTGGTAGGAGCAACTAACATACAGAAGGAAATGATGGCAATAGTCAATTGTATTATGGCCAGCTGGATTAAAATATGATAAAAATGATTTGTTTTTTGGTTTTTATGCAGTAATTGTGAAAATTAATCTTCCCATTGTAAACTGTTAAACATATCACAACTGAATATTTTAATGTCAAGTGCAAATGATTCAAATCCAATTCAATTTAAAAATTTATCTGCAAAAAAAAAAACCAAAAAGAAGAGAGAAGATAAACCACAGATGCAGACTCACCCACTCACGAAGGAAACGAATGTGAGTTAACCACAAGGTCAGGTCTGATGGGTACAGTGTGCATAGTCTCTGACAATGAAACAATATACACAAAATTGTGAACAACATCATTCATTTATTTATTTCCAATAATTTCCATTTATTTTTCCATTTATTTCCATTTGGTTTTATTTCCATATTTCCATTTCCATAATTCCATTTATTTCCATGTATAATTTCCAATAATTTCCAATCTTTTGGATTTTGGGTATTAAGTAGCAAACAAGTTTCCATGGCACCCCACTGCCATGACTGTAATATCAGCAGAATTCCTACTTGGTAATAAAATTGTGTTCTACCAAATTCTCCTCTTCACCTAAATTACCTGCCTCCTCAGTACTACAGCACTCTGATACACTTTATCTTTATATATCTAGCTTCCTGCTCTATTTCCAGATTGAGCAGGTTGTACATGCAATGAGAGTGTGTGAAGGATTAGTAAGCAGACTTGAAGTAAGTCTATAGTTATACTCTAGTTTTCTGTACTCATGCTTGCCCTTCTGGGATTGTACTCATACTTGGTCCATTTTGAACAGTAGTAAAGGTACTAGTTCAAAAAGTTGGGTACTCATACTCTAAGTCCTTGTCCTCTTACTCCTACTCATGCCTTGAAGAGGGATTCTACTTGTACTCAGGCTGTTGTACTCATTCTTTAAGTCCTTGTACTCTTACTCCTACTCATGCCTTGAAGAGGGATTCTACTTGTACTCAGGCTGTTGTACTCATTCTTTAAGTCCTTGTACTCTTACTCCTACTCATGCCTTGAAGAGGAATTCTACTTGTACTCAGGCTGTTGTACTCATTCTTTAAGTCCTTGTACTCTTACTCCTACTCATGCCTTGAAGAGGAATTCTACTTGTACTCAGGCTGTTGTACTCATTCTTTAAGTCCTTGTACTCTTACTCCTACTCATGCCTTGAAGAGGAATTCTACTTGTACTCAGGCAATTCTACTTGTACTCAGGAATTCTACTTGTACTCATTCTTTAAGTCCTTGTACTCTTACTCATGCCTTGAAGAGGAATTCTACTTGTACTCAGGCTGTTGTACTCATTCTTTAAGTCCTTGTACTCTTACTCCTACTCATGCCTTGAAGAGGAATTCTACTTGTACTCAGGCTGTTGTACTCATTCTTTAAGTCCTTGTACTCTTACTCCTACTCATGCCTTGAAGAGGGATTCTACTTGTACTCAGGCTGTTGTACTCATTCTTTAAGTCCTTGTACTCTTATTCCTACTCATGCCTTGAAGAGGAATTCTACTTGTACTCAGGCTGTTGCACTCATTCTTTAAGTCCTTGTACTCTTACTCCTACTCATGCCTTGAAGAGGAATTCTACTTGTACTCAGGCTGTTGTACTCATTCTTTAAGTCCTTGTACTCTTACTCCTACTCATGCCTTGAAGAGGAATTCTACTTGTACTCAGGCTGTTGTACTCATTCTTTAAGTCCTTGTACTCTTACTCCTACTCATGCCTTGAAGAGGAATTCTACTTGTACTCAGGCTGTTGTACTCATTCTTTAAGTCCTTGTACTCTTACTCCTACTCATGCCTTGAAGAGGAATTCTACTTGTACTCAGGCTGTTGTACTCATTCTTTAAGTCCTTGTACTCTTACTCCTACTCATGCCTTGAAGAGGAATTCTACTTGTACTCAGGCTGTTGTACTCATTCTATAAGTCCTTGTACTCTTACTCCTACTCCTGCCTTGAAGAGGGATTCTACTTGTACTCAGGACGTTGTACTCTGTTGTACTCATAATACAAGTCAGCAGGTAAGTGATATTTGAATATTATTACAAATGAGGATTTTATCTTCAGATTGTCATTCTTTGTCTGATCAGACAGTCCTTTCTAGTTTAATATTGAAACATGAAAGTGTAAGACTGCCACAAGAGGACCTTAGAAGCCCTTTAATCAACAACACATATATCTTTTACAATAATTGAGAGTTTTGCGATTAAACACAACACTCAAATCTTACTGTACTCTGAAACAAAATCACCCAAACGTTTGCAAACAATGCATTTTTTTCTCTTCTATTGTACACACATATGACTGTCTTAGGGGTGAGTACAATCATATACCTATAGATGTGGTATTTGCAGAGAAGTGTGTATTAATAATGATTGCCTTGTGATACTTACTCTATACAGTTTCTGAATCCGGACAACTATGGCATGCTCAATTTCCGATGTCTTGAAAAAGTAGTTGATTTTCTGTCATAAAAGAAACAAACCAATATCCCAAGATTTCAAGACGGTTGGCTGTTATTAAATCCTTCAATAGTGTTGTACACATTATCACTATATTACTAACTAACCTATCCAGTCCTATGTTCTGGTTAAATTACTAAATTTGTTTTGTTCTGGTAAGAGAGCACCCAAACAGCTTTTAAGCATACTTTCTAACATACTCATACATCTCAAAAGAACCGCCTGACAATTTTTTTTTTTAACATTTCATTCACACCATTGCAGTCTCTGCAGAATACGAAGGCATGATGCCAAAGTATTACTAGGTTCACAACCAGGATCCTTAGGTGTTAGTATAAACCCTGGTATGAAGCCAAAGTATTTTCCAACCAATTAACGTTCACACACATGTATTGAATGGCAGTTAGTATGAAGGCATGCACCTTTGCATGTTGATGTAGTATGGCTTGATCGATGAATCCCAGATAGAAAGTTGGCCAACAATGACATCCATTTATCATTTTGATTTTAACCAAAAGAATAATAGGTAATCATTTACTATTCCACATCATACTTAAACCACTATTATTTGATCTTTACTTCCACAAAATGAACAAATTTGTCGTAAAATCCTAAGGCAGTAAAATTTGTACCAACCTTTCTTCTTTTCTTGATGAGCTTCAAGAGGTTCTTCTCAAACTGCACAAATACAAAAACAATTATATGCTTTCTAAGTAAAACATTGAATTAAATGGTTTCAAATCATAAATCGTGGAAGTTGATTAATTCCGGGAACTTAAAACAAGAGCTGAGTACAAAATATCTTGATGTACACTAAATCTGTTAAATGAGAATATAGCATTTTGTTTATGGATAAATAGTATGTATGATCAAATCTTCTAGACAACATAAGAAAAGCTTTCCTGTTGTTCTGGTTGAAGATTGCAATATTTGTTGTTCTAAGAAGTGCCATTCTCTGAGACATCTGAAAGTAATTGCTTTGAAATAGTACAAACTATTGAAATCAAATTTATGACTTGTAGGTGAAAAAATATCCCCAAACTGTATATAGGCCTAAAACATTAACACTAAAGCTATCAAGATATATCAAGGTATATGATAAATTCGCTATCACAAGGCCAATCACGTTCTTTTAAAGGAAAGCAGCGATGATGATCTCCTTGATTATGCAAACTGGTTTAGTCCTATAGATTCTTTCAGCTATGTGATTCCATCGATGGTTTGACCAGATTCCGCCATAAATAGAGAGAATTATACTTGAAAAAGCTGGCAGTCAAACTGCTCGAGGCAAGGGCAAAATTTCCCTGACTTCGCGCATGCATCAATGTTTACTGTATAGTTATGCTCAATGCGTGTAATAATCCACGAAAGTATCTAAAATAAGAACTTGATGTTTCGTTTTTTCTTCAAAATTGTGACTGAAAAAGTGGCTACAATTTTACTTTTCGAGACAGCAACGTCTATCAGTACGGTTAAATTAGATGCCACTGATCATCAGAACAAGACAAACAAGACAAGCCAAAGACAAGTCCTCTTGTACTCAGTATTGGGGTACTAACGTATTTGTCCAATTTGACCTCCTAGGGGTATCATCTATACAAACATACAGAGAAACAAACTTACAGTACAAAGATACAATCATTTTTATCAAAAATAAACTCAAACCTCAATGTATTTCAAGAAGTCCTCTCTTTCATTTTTCAGTCGGTTCAGTCGATACTCAAGTCCTGATCGCTTCTTTATTATTGATCTAGGATGAGAATTAAGAGAACGAATTATTTCAAATTCAAAAGCGGCGCCCATGCTGAGTTGGGTTGTACTCTTTTGTCACTCTGTGAATAGTGCAGGCAATATTCCTTCTGTCCGGCTTCCATGAATAATATGACACATTCTCTCATTCCGCTGGCTGCCAGGCAAATCGGTCTTCGGATTCCATCTGCCGTCCCCCGAAAATGTCTGTGGATTCAATAAACTCTCCCCGGAATAACCCTATTTTAAAATATTTACTATAATTTTACCTGTTTTTACCTGTCTTGCCTTTCATTTTAAAGACATCTTGAATCTAAGCTGTGATTGTTTACAACAACAAATGAAAGTTCAGTCACAGCTTGTAGACAAAAAGAAACCGGATTATTGACAAACTTAACACCCTCTATTTTACATCAAAAGCAGTGTTGCAGTAAACAATGAAAATAAGATAACCATTTACTTTCTTAGTATAGCAAAGGCTTCATAATTGATGCACCTTCAAATAAAACTAGCACAATACAGCAGGCAACCTAAACTTTGTGTAGCAAAGCAGAGTTACATATTTCATGAGTTTGACATCCATTTCAGGTATGTGCTCATCAAATTGTGGGTTTTTTAAGCTTTTAACAACCTCCTCCAGGTTTTCACATATTCTTGGCATTTGGGAATCTTTATCCCTAAAAATAACCAAAATAACCTCAACATAATACCACTACTCTCTGGGACTTAACCTGTCTGAGCTTAGAGGCTCAGAGCATAGCAAACAGCATCCATAGTCAATGGATGTTATACTTTAGCTTATTGATGAATGTGTCAATTTCGGGGTATGAAAGAATTTGACACGGCAGACATTTTGTGGTCAAATTCTGCTCAATTGTATGTTGCATAGGCACAGATAAAAAGAATTTTGAGACCATTGCATATCTGAGGAACTACACATACGAAAAATGCATACATTTGAGTGATTTGGATTTTTGCTTGATACATATTGTTGATCAAATCCTTAAGTGCTTCTGTCAATTATGAGCCCACCATGCTACTAGAACTTAGAAGGCTTCTCTTACTTATACTAGGCCTAGCCTCTATAGTCTCAGTGAGTTAATAGTATTGTTAATCAAAGTTAGGGCTGGCTTAGACCACGTGGAAACAACTACGTCTCATAAATGTATCTATATAGTAACTATCACGATATTAGCTGATTGTGGTAAGGATGCATATATTTACACATTACTTTCAGCTTCGCTGAGATTTTGACTAACGTGTCCTTTGGCATTGCATACTGTAGGTTACTCACTTCACTTCTTCTCGCGAAAATAGTCCAACACGTTCTATCTGCTCCAATTCTGGGAGAGTCTCTTCCAGATTTCTCTGCACGAATTCAGCCATATTAATCGTGTCTGTTCAAGACTTTACTTGCACAGTGCAATACGTCGTTGATATGGAACTGAAATATGTTTTAGAGCAAAAAATAAGGTAACTGAAGCTCCTGGCAAGATTTGCCTAGGACCATGAGTTTCCAATGCGTAGCAAGTTGTTATCTGACCAACAGTTTCCAACGAGCCGCTACCCTACGATTCTATGAAACGCCAAAAAGACAACAAATGACGATAATAAATGAAAAGTACATGATAACTAGTAAAAAATTAAAAAATAAAAGTGGGGGGGGGGGAAGGCTGAGAGACTCCATAATAATAGCTTGAACAGAGCTTTTCTTAACCATTTAATGCCCATGTTGCAAAGTCCGGAATGCTTCCTGCGAACGACATGTGGGCTACAAACCATGTTCCAACCCTGTCTGTTCTGTTATCCACCTGATTCCATATTCCACTCAACTCAACAATTCCATGTGTATGCGCATATGTATGCTTCCAAGCAGTCAAATGAAAGCTGCCTCTCCCAGCACCCGCTCCCTGGACACAAAGTATGTTACTCGATATGCGAAAATACTCCCAAGTGTTGAAGTACTTTTCATAATTTCTCTGGCTGTGTTAGAACCTATATGATTGTATGGTGTCATTATTTTGAGACAACTTTTATGTTTACATATTTCATCATGATGTAAATTAAATGAGGCTAATAGTTTAGTTTAGTTTAGAGACCCAAGGATCAGGAAGCCACACAGTATAACTTCTTATTGCGTTTTAACTTCTTATGAAATCTTATAACTTCTTATTGCACCATTCACCCAAATTTTAATCCTGAAACTATACGACTCTACCCAAACATGGGTTACCAAGCTTTTACGGTGGGTCCCAAGCGGAAAACAAAACTATGTTTCTGTTAGAATCCGACAGTAAACTTTCTCTGTGCAGGGGGTTACAACTCCCTGCTCTGTGTCACCCAAAGTTTTAATCGGCTGCTGGTTACTAAGTTTCAGTCAATATGCAATCAAATCAGTCAACCAGCAGTTTAAGCAGTAGGCCTAATCATCACAGAGGATATTTGGGTGAATGTAAAAGTCTAGTCTATAGAAATCACAAGTTATATAGGGGTGGCCTAGGGAGGGCACATACGTGCCCTCCGTGCCCTCCAAAAAAAATAGTCGTGCCCCCCCAGGTTCCCCCAGATGCGATTTGTAGTGTTAAAACAATTCCTCAAACAAATTTTTTTTTACAAAGGAAAAATCGTATTATATTCTTCAGTAAAACTTCTTTCCACCGACCATCACAAAAACCAGTTGGTTTCTCACTAACAAGGTCACAGAGGCCCCGGTGTGTATCGCTAGTGCTTAAACTTCACTACTACCCTGCACTCTTATTTAAAAGCATTATTAAAGAAAAAGGGTTAATAACCATTTCTTGTATAACTTTTTTTCCGACTCAATTAAAAACATAACTATCGGACACGGAAAAAGCCAGAAAAATTCTTGAACATTACGTTACTTCAAGTTGCGAAATATAGCACCAGATTGCATCTAGGGACCCTTAACTAATCGAAAATTTCTCAAACGGAAGGGGTCACCCCATCCTTCAGACCACTCCCCTAGGACGGGGTTCACAATTAAACATTGGCCCCCTCCCCTAATTAAGTGCTGTGCCCTCAGATTGAAATATCTGGCGACGCCACTGTAGCTGGGGGTAAGGTTCTAGAATCAGAGTGTAATAGAGTAAGCGCGGTCTGATCTTACGTATACACGGAACACTCAGCAATTAAGTGGTACGACAGGTAGTTGTAAAGACCTGTATACAGTATATCGGGTGATAAAGTTATATTTGTCTACCACATAAACATTGTGTCTGTACTGTACTAATAATCACTAGGACGCAGTTTATGCATCAAGCAAGTCACAACTAGGTGCAGTAGTCTTCACCAACGAGTCGACGTTTCTGTCGTAGCATACAACTAAAACGGACGGTAAGCTTGCAGATGTTTTCAATTTACATTTGCACTTACCTGCAAATAGTAAAATGGCAGGACTAGGAGAACGAGTGCAGGGCTTGGGAGCCAATAATTAACGTTACGGATCAGCGCTGCCGCTAGGTCTTGCGTAAGCCCGTGTTTACCAGCGTTTGCTAAAGCTTAGACCTAGGGGTCTAGACTAGGCCCTATGCTAACTAGGCTTATCCTAAGCCAATCCAAATAGAAAGCAGTGACTTGCACCAAAGGAGCGGGGAGGTTGGCCATTTCCATAGTCAGTCAGGGAATAATGTTCCACTTTTCTGAGGTTATGGCACCCTGAGCCTAGAACTTAGAAGTATTTGGCCCAAAGGGGCATACATTCACCTTTTTTCAAGCGGGTGTAGAGCAATTTTGGTGTGGATCCTTGGGAATTCAGCTGCACCATTTGACGATATTTTTTGTTCTCTGTAAGCGATCTGAAAGCACAGAAATCATGTCTCATGGGAACGAAATTCAATTTAAGCAGAATATTTTATGGAGGCTTCTGCTTGATACTGTGCAATCACCTCCAGCTGGTAGTTATCACACAGCTATAGGCTGGGGGGAGAGGGAGGGGGAGGGATACTGTAGCACTCCCTCCACACAGCTAGGCTGGGGGAGGGGGGAGCACTCCCTCGGAAGCTAGCATTTTGGTTAGTCTACTGTAATATTATTCTAAACTGGGAAATGTAGACACATAAGTTAGAAAAAGCAAGACCGATTTTGTTTTCCTCATGAATGATTTTCGTAATAGTTCTTACTTTTATGGACCAACCAACCTGGATCGATTGGGGACAGTCCTTCAATAATTACTCCCCCTCTCTCTGAATGTACACCCCTGCCCTCAGGCAGGGATCCAGGGGTGAGAGGAAAGTATAGCTGCATCCCCTTTTTTCAACCTGAGCATACAAAACTTCATAAGTAACCTATTTATTGCACAATGTGTATTTACGTCTAGCCGTAAGTACAGCCCTTATTTATAGACTAAATAGGCCTCAGAATGTATCACTTGACGTCTCAATTTTTCATTATTCCTGGGCGTGGGACCCCAGACGACATTTGTGGGAGTCAGCTTCTAGGACCCCAGGGCCACATTGTCTTGGACTTTAACTCGATCCACACTAGGCCCTTACAGAAAGGTTCAATCCCCGACCTAAATCAGACAGGAATTTAGAATCTGGCATATAGGCACTCCTTGAAATCCTGTGCATGCTAACGTCCTTAAGTTCGGCCTAGAGCTTATTGATATGATCCTTGTTAGAGCACTTCCGTAAAGCTTGGATCAACCCATCCCTTTTTCAATGTTTATTGAATTACAAGATTTACCCACTTAACATCCCAATCTGACAGACGTAAAGTACCTCAGAAACTAGAAGAACTATGTAATCGGTATTTCCAGACCAAACAACAGAGATCACTACAGACTCAGTACAACAAGGTGGACCATTAGGTAGGGGACAGAGTATACTGTTACCTGGGAGGGACAGGAGAGAGAGAGGGGTGGGGATAACACTTCTGTCTTGAAGCTAGCTGGCAAACTGGACCTAAATAGGCATGATCTCATTTTGCACTTAAATGTCACAAGAAAGTAATCTTCTGTTAAAATATCAATAATGTCATTCATGTTTAGCTTAAAGCATGGGTTAATTTATTTACTCTAATAATTTCTCTTTTCCTCACAGCTGGTATGGATACAAAGTGGGATATACCCAAAGATGAGAAAGGAATTCCTTACGTCTATAAGGAATGGCAAAACCTAGATTCACAGGTAAGTAATCAGAAATCAAAATTGTTTTCAATGGTTCTACATTAATGAGATATTAATATGTAATCATCGATATTGTGTGTGGCATTATCATTTGATAAATTATATTTGCGATATTTCTTCTAATTAGACACTATTTGTAGAATAGTTATCGTTTGGTCATTATGAGAATATCTAAGTGTAGATATGGAGACAATTATGATGCATTTTTGTATAAATTTCCCACATACCAACAGAGGGCATATTTTTAATGGACATAAGTTCATTGGAGGCGACCAAATTTATGTTCTGATCCAAATCAGCTTTGGCGATCTTCTGGTGGATGACTTTGTTTACAACAATTGTGATTGCATCGTTACTAAAATCCCCCTCCCCCACATACCGGCTCAAAGCTGGTGTACTATCCACCAAACCCTCCCATCTGACTTTGTACCTATATTGGTCATTCTTCGTTGTTTTTCTACACTTTTTCCGGACGGCCAAACAGTATAACCTGGTTGTCCGAGGGAGAATTTGCAACGCAATATGAAGTTTGTTTTCTACTCGTCTCCTTTCAGACCTTGGGTGACATTTTTTCTCCCAGCAGGTATAGTCGACTGTTCAATAATCGCGATGAATGTATAGACTTCTTTGTCAAATTCCTTGATGAAAGTGAGTTTTTTTGTTTCTTGTGATGGTACTTATGTAGTAAGTGACTACAATTAACAGTTCTTTAGTTCTATGTCAGACGGCTGTCCAACTTTGTACATTTCATGAAAGATAATCACGAAAAATAACTGTAAAAATAGCCAGAAAGTATTTCAAATTTCACCCAAGAATATCATATTTATTACAGTTGTTTTTTTGTTTTTTTTTTGTAAGAAAGAATGAAATATGAGGAAGGTGATATCATTGATGTATACGTTAATATTGTTAACTTTCTTATGTTTTTTTTTTTGTCTGTTTCGTTGTTTGTCTTACTCATATAGAGAGTCATAAGACCAGAAAACTGCTGAAATGTGAGATGAACGTGCCTTACGGAAGAAAATCAAATCAAACAGTCGATTTTTACTTTCCCAAAGATGTTAAAGAAGGTAATTCACTCGTGGTGAAGCTAAGAACAACTGGGATGCATTTAGTGAACTCGTCTCCGATTTACAAGTATATAGAAATAAAATTTCTTCAGCAAGTGCGGGTTCAACCGCTTTCATTCAATTTGAATTTCAGGGTTGGATTCGATTCCACAATGTCTTGAGTTGACTGACGAGAACTTTGCGAATCTCGTCAGACTCAAACTGTTGGTAAAGGCTGAACGGTAATCATTTGTGTCTCCTACCCCTCCTTCAATATAGGGTGTACTCTCCTGATATGCCTACTATTATGGCCACTGCACCGCCATACTGATATGAGAACAATTTGTCTGTATTAACCTGATTGTACAGAGCACTGCATTTATGGGTGATTATGAAGATATGGTTGTCTTATTTCTGTATGGGACATTTTGATCCTAATTATAATCATTTACATACTCTAGACTGCATGGTCATGTAATTAAGTATGATATTAATGTATTCTGCATGTTATAGTATGATAACCTCCATACATTGCTGCATCATGTAATCAAACATGATTATTAATTGACACACTTACACTATTTAACAGAGTTAAGGGTATAATCTATCTAGAGAATAAAGTCAACACTGATTGATTGGATTAAAGGAATACTCACAACTCTGTCAACAGAAGCCATACATAGATCTCTTTACAATGCTATGCATCCCTTCCGTTAATTGACAATTTCTCATCTGTATTTTCTCTCTTATGATTGGAAAGATGCCCCACTCCTTGTTTACTTCCACGGTGGTTACTGGCAGTTTTTGAGGTATGTGAAGGTTATCAGTCTTGGTGAGTTTTTTAATGTAATGAATTTACATGATTATTTTACCAGTGTACATATCAGCATCAAGCAATGCAGTAATGACATACCAAAAGATTCTTAGAATAAATCTGCCAATGCTGGAAAACTAAGTTAAAAGAAAACCAAGTCGGATAAGCAGACATGGTGGGTACAATACCACTGGCCGCTATTTTAAAGCATTACCAAACACAGAGATGCTTTCTTTAGGATGCTAACTCTCAACCATCGTCACTGCTGATCTGTAAACAAAAATTGTAGTCATTCTTCCAACAAAGTAGAGTTCCTGTTGGGTTCCATGCAGACAAGCAAGATAGGCTATGTAACAAAAATGAAATGTAATCAGTTTGTTTCAAAGAATGAAATGTGATAAATAAAAAACATTTAGTACTGCATGGAAAGAGAGGTAACTTGGATCAAATATAACACTACTAGAGTAGTTAATATATCCCTGTAAAGACTCCAGAGCCCCATTAATCAATTTCGCTCAACTTCAAAATGTGCAGATGAGTAATTCAGCTTCTATGAAGCAACACAAAAATTAGTTGAATGGAATACTTTTACTGTTTAATTTTCATCCATTGGTCAGCCCTAATTTGAAATTTAAAGTACATTATTAAAAATGATTACATCAATGAAATTAGGTTCAAAGTGATAGTAGTTTGGCTACTTTAACAGCATGTTAGTATAAATATTAAACCTAAGCAAGCATCTTTGAAAGAGGATGTAAGACTGCAATAAATAAACTGTTTTGTCCATCTTCCTTTCTTCTTTTAGTGCTGCTTCTCATGGCTTGGTTGCTAGGCATATTGTACCTCATGGTGCAATAGTTGCCTTGGTATCATACACTATTGCTCCTCAAGGTGAATAATTCTCCATTAGGCAAGTCTAACCATTTCAAGATCTAATGGTCTTTAGTGTAAAAAGTTAGTGTAGCAGACCTGGCCAAATTTCTGGAGTTTACAGGGAGTGATCAAGTTTTTTAAGGCAAGCACACAGTCTCCCAATTTTATGTGCTAATGTCCCCGAAAATTGCATTGTAAAGTGCTAACAGAAATGGTCTGTCGTACAATATTTTCATGAGTTTTGATCGTGGAGAATACTCAGTTTGTTTTTCGGGGGAATATTTGTATGAAAATACTCCTCTAAAACAACTATTTTCTCTTTGCAAAACAATGTTACCCTCTACACAAAATCAAAAAATAGTAGTGTTTTTTAAATGCTTTCATGTTGCAATAGATGGGTAGTAGTGCTTGTCATATGAACAAACATTAGGCTTCATGAGACCTACAACATTTTCTAGCATCTGTAACTTCATCTTGTTTCAAATTATCTCTTTAGAACTGTTGCATCGTACTATTCACCAGAGTATCACCTGTATGTGGTAGTTTAACATGAAGCTCTGGTGGTCATTGAATGTATCATTGGACCATTACTTCACATAAACATTGAAGTATGTCATTTCCCTTGAACTTTATCTAGTCATCCTTGCAGCAAATTTAGTATTTTGTCATGTAAATGTCAACACTTTGCTACAAGTTAAGCTAAACCAAATGCGAACTTCACAGGTTCATTTAAATATAAGAGGGATGTTTTTCATTTCTTGCTTTGCAGGCTCTTTGCCAAATATGATCCAAGAATGCAGAGATGCTGTTGCCTTTTGTGCCAAACAATACCCAAAGTCCAGGTAGGAGTTAAATTGATTTACAGTTGTCAATTATATCTTTATTTTTGATACCTTCCTTGCACCGACATATCGTTCATGCTTCCCGTCCATTATGCCCTGTTTATCTGTACCGTTTACGGGTTCACCCAAATCATCTGTATTACTGGTGTATTTTATTGTAACATGTATTAGGAGTAGTGAAAAGTAGCATCTGTGGACTTGTTAGTTTGTGCTCGACATGCTTAAATAAGATGGGTTTACATCTAGGAGAAAGCTATGGTCAGACTGGTCTTCCACATTCAAACTATACAAATGGAGCACTCACCAACTACCTGGTCCTTGAAGGTATTTGTTTGTTGATATTATCGCATTCATGGCCATAAACCATGGAAAATGAAATGGAGGGTGAATAAGGATGGGGACGATTGCTTACCCCTTCTCCCTCTTCAAAGTTTACTGGTAAAAGATGGGAAATTCCCCCCCAATTAGATCCACTTTGTAGGGTTCTGAGAATATGTTGGATTGTGTGGTAAACTTCTCTTAAACCACCAGCACCTCCCCCAATCGTTAACAAGTAAATATGAAACACGCAGGAAATATTTAATTTATTACTAAAGTTTGCCAATGTTGCAGGTACTTTATAAAGCTTTTGAAAAATTCTGTTTGTTTGATAAATTTAACTACCTCATTGAGACTTATATCTGTGGCTAAATTAATATTTGATTTGTTTTCATCTTCCCTGTTTGTGTACTGTATTCTCATGTGATTTTAATATACTAGTTTATGCCAAACAGTTCCAAGATGTAATTCCAGTATTATTAGATTTATTTTATCGTTCTTTCGTTTTAATATTAAAGGGGTGTAGTTGTGGGAGGTCATTCTGCTGGGGGTCAGCTGGCTGCTATGATACTTGCAACTGATTGGACTACAGAATATGGACTTCCACATGACCTTCTGAAAGGTAAAAATTGATTACTTCTATTGGTTCCGTAACTATCAAAACATCATAGTATCAATGTCAAAAAGTAAGTACTATGATATGAGCTGTGGGATAGACAGAGGTTGGGGAAGGGTAGAAGGGGGGGGTGGGGGCAGGTGATCAAGGAGGTGGAGGGCAGCTATCACTTTTAGGTTAAGGTAGAGGTAGTGGAGATATGTGACCAGACGATGTAGTAGGAATACTTGCATTGAATGTTTTGAAGTGGATGAAGGCAGTAACAATTGAATCTATGAAGCTTAGCAGGTACATGGAGGGGAATAGTGCCACTTCAGCCTCCCCCCCCCAACTAATCTAAGTACCAGTGGGTTCTTTGTCAGGAACAATCCACAGTTGAGATTGTGTAGTTTCCAAATTTGATTGATATTTGGGACTGAGATTGATAAGTTGAGATGGGTAGGTTTTCAAAGACTAATTTAACTATGTAGATTGTCATATGCAGGGTACTTAATTGTAAGCTATCAGTTATCGTTATATTTGTTATTATTACCTTGCTAGGTGCATGTCCTGGTAGTGGATTGTTTGACCTTCGTCCGTTGGTAACGACCTACATTAATGAACCAATTGGTCTAAACAGGTGAGACTGCTCATTGCTGAATAATTTACAAAAACGTTAATGCTGTAATAAGGTGACGTCCTCAATTCCCAGGATGTAGGACTAAAAGTGTCCCACAATATTTCCTCAGATTCTATGACCTGTCCCAAGAAAATCATAAATTTGTAGGGCCCTGTTTTATATACATACATAAATACATATATGATGTATATATAACAAAGATTCATTGTTAACTTCCTGCTGCAAGTCTCAATACATAGAAGTAGAGCAAGTACATAATATAGTTTATGTCTATACGGGAACTTACAGCATGTTGTTACTCAAGTTTTACGCCTGTGCGGCGATCATCAGACAACTGGACGCAAACGGTTGTGTGACCTTATTTCTTCCTAGCATGGCTGGGCGGTCTGTTACCATGGAGACACATTGAGACAGGGGCGGCGATCTGTTTCAAATATTGGGGGGGACATGCAGGCGAATTACTATCAAAGCGGAGCGCCACCATTGGTTGGCGCGCAGCGTACAAGAAAATTTCTGGTTTTGATAGCCCCCCAGATCACCGGAAATGGCACTTCTCGGGCTTGAAACTGACCAACCAGATGTACACTTTTGCCTGAGAACCAAGTTTTTCCTAATAGTTTCTTTTTCATTCATAACCTTTTTTCAAGATTGTCACCAGTCACACATCATGTTCTACCTCATTGCATCTTCTGTGGATCATTGCTTTTGTAGGTAATTCTACGTAACGCCCCACAATACCCGTCAGCCCCACTTTTCAAGGCTTTAAGCCCATTATTTGTTCAGAATTTGAATAATAAATTCACTTCAAAACATACCCATAATGTTGCATAATATTTCATCTATGGACAACCAATACAGAAAAAAACTCTCAACCCCTAACAGACCGGTCAAAATTGCACGAGTAGAGGGAAGTATGATGAAGAATCTTGGTCACGGAATTTTCGAAAATTCAGACACAGTTAAATTATTGGTGTACAAATATTAAAACCTCTTATAACGGCTACTGTAAAATTTAGATATCATAGAAAATACCAAAATAATATGCTCGAGGGGGAGGGCGGTCTCCACCCTTCATCCCCCTCCCTTGGCTACGCACCTGCGGTTATAGAAATCTTGTAGGAAACAGGCCAAATGGAAACCCAGTGAACCCATATCGATGTGGATCATATGTATGATTGTACGTACTTACACAAGATGCAAACCAAATTTCATTACGGATGCGGTCCGTCTAGCTATTCATTTCGAAAAAAAAAGTAAAAACTCCTTTCGGTCAAATATAGTAACAAATTGTGACACGGTTAGACAGGCGCCTTGCGAGGAATTTGGGCGGGGCAAAGCTTGTACCCAGACTTTCTAAGTTGTCGCGAAGCGCAAAAAAAAAAAATTGGCCGAAAATGCCTCCCAGATTGCTGGAAATGGCACTTCCCAGGCCTTGTAAGTTGCATCTAAGCATTTTCTAGTTTGAAATTACTAGCGATATCATAAAAAAATACAAAACATATGCTTAAAAAAACTATGCCACCAAATATTGGGGGGGATATTTGATACTATATCCCCCCCACCTAAAATATTGGGGGGGACACTTCCCCCCGTCCCCCCCATGATCGCCGCCCATGCATTGAGATGAAGTCAGCCGTGCTAGGAAGGAATAAGGTCACATGATCGTTTGTGTCCAGTGGTCTGATGATCGCTGATTTTTATCTTAGACAAAAACATTTTGCTGCTCATTGAATAATTTCATAGCCTGTTTAGTCACATGGAAACTCTTTAGCACTTATGGTTATATAATGAGATTCAATATCATCCTTGGAATATGAAACCACCATAACTTAACTTAAAACTCACCTTTTGCCTTTTTTTAGGAATTTCACTGTAAATCTATATTATTTTTAAAATTATTCCTTCATTTATATATTTATATATTTTTTATATTAATATTTAATGCCAATTTAGTGTCAATTTTATTCTTCATTTTCATATTTTAAGGGTTTTGTCATTTTGTTGTCATTGTAAAGCGCTTTTGAACATGCTTAAGCATGAAAAGAGCGCTATATAAATTTGGTAAATAATAATAGTAACTGAGAGACCCTCAAACTTAACACTTGATGTCAAACTGAGTGTAGGAGCAGGAGAAGGGGGTATGTCACCTTATTGTCACCTTACATTTTAAAAAATGAAACACTTGAGCAGTTGAGATACTAACGTAGTAACAGTGTGGTAATATCTAAGAATACAACTCAATATTACTGCTTTATAAAACAACCAAGAAATGTGTGTTACAAAACAATTCTTAAATTTCTTCTCGCTAATAAACAGCGAGACCGCTTTGGATTGCAGCCCCGTGGCCTACATTCCTGAAATAGTCAAGAACAGCAAACATTGTAAGATACGTTGTATCTATGGCGATGGTGACCCACCATCGTTTGAAATTCAGAACCAACAGTTTACCCAGGTAGGTTTGTGAGATGGCAGATTAGAAATTGTCCATTCATTAAACCGTTGTGTTCTGATAAAGTGAATTCCAGTCATCATTTAATATTTATATCTATAAATGTTGCAAGGAATTTTGTTAATTCTAAAGACATACATTGGGACTTACCCTACACTACTGCTTCCCAAACGTTTTCCTTGATGACCCATGTTGTGGTTTCCTTAGGGTTATCCTGACCCATACATTTCTAAGAATTAAAATCCATGCAATGTATATTTCCCCCCCCCCCTCCCCCCTCTAGTAATTTATGTAGTAAATTTGACTTTTTGCATTCCAAATTGAGTGCACATTGACTGAAAAGTTAGTAAACAACAGCACATGCATTTATCAAAGTTTTTGGAAATAAATCACCATTTTGAGGAATTTTTACCTTGGGTAAACACTGTTACCAATCAAATTTAACTTCTGTTATCTGGCTTGTGACCCATCGGAAAAGCTTGGTGGCCTATTCTTACGTCGCTACCCACAGTGTGAGAAGCATTGCTGTAGATCACAACACTGAGGTAGATACACCAAAATCTAGTCTTCTTCTCAAAGAAAGGATTGAGCAAGCAAATTATTCTCATTAACTTTTAAAGAAATAGATCTTCAGTGTTTGTATGGGTCACCATTACATGCTAGTTCTGACATTTTCAGCATTGTTAGTTTTATTGAAGTAGCCAACTATGATGATTAGTATATTCTATTAATAGAGATAAAAGTAATATCTATAAGTATTGCAGTCCTTGACCCAGTCCCTGTATGAACTTTATAACTCACATGAAAATGAAATATTATAATCATAATAATAATGTTATTTCTGATCATTTACAGTTACTGCTAGAAGAGGGTCTTGATATTTCATGCTGTAAACTAAAGAATGCTGATCACTTTGAAGTGGTTCAGAACATGTGGGATGAAAACAATGAATCAGTTGAAGTAAGTGTAACTTCACCTCGGTATATTCTTAAAAGAATATCGTAGCACTTCTTGCCAACGATGGGATTCCCAACAACCAGTGACATCGGTAGCCTGAATCTTGTAATCTTCAAAGTGACCTATATCTAACAAGGACAAGTTACAGTGTTACCATTTATATTTTCAGTTTACTGTGGATTTTCTTGAAAGAGAGGAGCAGGGTGAGGAGCAGGGGTGAGGAGCAGGGGTGAGGGTGGGAGTAGGGGTGATGCAGACAGGTCTGAGTAGAAGGGGGGGTAAGGAGTTAATTAGGGGGCATCTCATTTTTCTCATATGTAATAAGGAAACTTGATGGGTGCAAAAATGGGTCCAGTGACACCATTGCCCTTGTCACAGAAGCCACAATACCTGGCACACTGTGAAACCGAACACTTGCATGTCTCATCTGGTTATCAGCGTGAATATACACCACGTAAGATCTTTGGCATTTTCTTGGGAGTGGAAGGTACTTTAAGGACCTTTTTATTATCCTTCCTTCCTCTTCTAGCTTATACATTTTTTGCTCTCTTAGGTATTTCATGATGATGACCTCCTGATAAGCTCCTCGTACCCTCATGGATTTCCTTTAAATCGCCTCATATCTGATCCCTCATGTGGTATCTTGGCGATCAGATTCATCTTTCTTGAGGTAACCCCAGTGACCAGATTCCTTGCCAGTACTCTTGGCATTGATAGAGTCCCTCTTCTGTCCATTATGAAGAAGAATAAGTGTGGTGTCTTGTTTTTAATATTTTTTTTGCCCTGTTTTTCTTTCAGATAATATTGAAGTTGCTGTTTCCAGAACTGTCCAAAACATGAGCCTTGCCGGACAGAGATGGAAATGATCTTGGCAGCTGATAATAAAGACCTAAATGTTATTGGATATTTCTCTCTTTGGCAAAAGAAATAAAAGAGAATTATTTACAAAGTTATTGCCTTGGAAGATGAAATCAAAAACAGAAGAATTATTCAGAAACGTAATTGAGTTACATATTATATACACATTGACATGGTCAATTTTATCAACCAGGTCAACAAATCATTCCATGTATAGGATTTGATTTTTAAGTTTGGTTAAACATAAAGCACAGAGTCTGTTCAGTATGACCCACCATTGTTCCATAATCCTGACAATTTAAAGTAATGTTCCATTTCATGTTTATTGAATAACTTTTGAATTCATCTTACGGTTATGTCAATTATTTTCAAGCTTTTTTTTTAAAGAATGACTTTGGCAAAACATTGGGAGTATAAATGTTCCCAGTGTTCAAAATATTTACTACTATGAAATATTTTGAATAATTGAAAGACTCCTATAAAGCAAAGGACTGGGCTTCTCTGACCAGGTGTGAATGGTGCTGTTTAATATCTATTATTTTATTAATTGTTAACATTCCAGCTAACAGGGAGTCATCATTTTTGTTTATTCACTGCATTTGTTAACATGTTTTAAACTGTTAACCTCAAAATATGCTTATAAAATGTCCTATATAGTCAGTTGTGCTTGCCGGTACATTATGTTATCAGAGAGAAGACTAGTTCAGTCTAAATAACGTTGTTTAATTAAACTGTATTTATTTAGTGAAATGCAAATTATACTTTATAATCCAGATAGAATTGAAATATGCAGCAAAACCATTCCAAACATAGGTTAAAGAAAAAGAAAATGAAAAAATGCCATATATCCAAGTGTTAAGTGTAATTAAGACAAGTAGATTCAAGAAAATGTTGTTGCATAAAATCCAAACTGACAAGCTAAATGCCCCCATCACATATAACATAATATCCTCACTTTGCAAAAAAAGATGTTTATTTGGTCATCAGAATCCCTGCTTAATACTATTCAATTGGTAAGTCCCTTAAGGAAATCAAACATAATTTATAACAATAAAAAGAAACCATTTATGATGTAAAAGATAAATCATTGTTACTGCTTGATGGTACCCATAACGAAAGCAGCTAAGCACATTTAGAACATTTTCTCCTTTAAAGGCAGTTTAAAGTATCACTTACTTTAATCATTTATGCTTCTAAGTTGTTGTTACATATGACTGTTGTTCATTTATTTTTCTTTGTTCGTTTCTCTATTGTTTTTTCCTCTATTGTTCTTTCCTCTATTGTTGTATGGTGTTCCTCTGCATTGTGTTACCTAGTTTTGGGGAGGGGATGGGGGGACTGCCTGTACAAGCTATTGCTTTATCAGTCCTCCACCACCTTGATCTAATAAGATCCATAATAATCGGTAATATGATCAAGGATTATTAGCTATGCAAGCTTCTTTAAATAATTGTTAAGACTGTTACAAATGCTGCTCTAATTATTTTCAATGTTTTTATTTTTTCGAAGAGGGATTAACAATCACACAGCTAATTATTTTCAATTTTTTTGTGTGTGAGGGATTAACAATCGCAGTTATGATTGCTTGACCGCCTTTGTTCGAGAAAGATGTCTCCAGAGTAAAGAATTTCAGTTAAGAATGAGATATTAAAGACATTACTCCAGAATGTCTGGCCAATGTCATTGAGAATTCAGCAACCATGGGTTTTACAATGTGTGGTAGTACATAGGTAAAAAACACAATAATTGTATAGGCAACTCTGCAAGATTTCACCCATCTCTGATAGAGTAAACTGCCCTTTCTAATTTTTCCTGGCTTAGTGATATATCTTTAATGAGTTTCCTTGTTCATTATCAAAATTGCATGAATGATGTGTTCGTCAATCACGTATAAAGTTTAATTTTAACCTTTAAAAGCAATAATTGCCATCATTAATGAGTTTGCATTTCTACCTTTTAATCATCATAAACCTGAAATCATTTTTAAGTTTCTGTGCTTTGTTCTGATTTTTTCCGAGGCTGATTTTTTTTAATCTTTAAAGATGAAGAATATTGCAGTTTATGTACCATTATGCCTCTGCTTTTTCCTACTGAGAAATTACTAAGAAATTATGAAAATAAATATGAAGTTTGGACAAAATTTCTTTCAACTTTCAACTCCTTTTGAATTCTTTGACTACTTCTAAGTCTGTATGTATCTTTGTGTATCCACATATTCTCTTGTTGTTTGCCAGTGAAAATGGCAGTAAATTCCTCAGTAAACTAAATTTTCACAATTTAAAATGCAAAAAGCCTTTTCAGGACAACAGTCAACATAAACAAGCTGTTATGTTTGTTTAAGAGATTGAATTTATTCCTTGAGACGTTAAAATGCAAAAGCCTTTTCAGGACAACGGTCAACATAACAAGCTGTTATGTTTGTTTAAGAGATTGAATTATGACTTGGAAGGAACATCAAAGTTGACCAAAATGGCCGAAAGTTTCCATCAAGTACTTTGCCAAAGGTTTTTAACCCTCCAATTTATTCTCAAACATCAGCATTTCTTGATTTAAATCGTTTCATTTTTTATTAAAAAGCACTGGTTTAGAATTTTTTGTTAAAGTTTGAAATTGATTTTAATTTTGAAGGCAACTATACAAACTTTTTCAAAACCATTTATTTAATAAAGATATCAATGAAGACAAAAACACCAAATATGAAAATGGGACCGAGGACCAATAGCAATTGTTCACCATTAACATCTGGCACACAAATACACATACCCAAAGTTTATTATTAATGCATGACATTAATGTTAATGCAACAAATGTTCCATATTTTGAGAAAGAACAAACATCCAACTTTTGTACTCCTCTCTGTTTTCATTCTTCGGGACACCGTGTATTTGGAATAAATTACCTCTTGAAAGTCAGACTGGTCCCAAGTAAGAGCAGGCGCGTAGCCAGGAATTTGCCGAGAGAGGGGCGAAACTGTAGATTCGGCATTGCAAACTATCTAAGCGTAGCGCCACCATGGTTGGCGCGAAGCGTACAAGAAAATTTTGGCTGAAAATGCCTCCCAGATCGCTGGAAATGGCACTTCCCAGGCCTTGTAAGTTGCATCTTAGCATTTTCTCTTTTGAAAATACTAGCGATATCATAAAAACATTTAAAAAATTTTTTTTTAATATGCTCAAAGGGGGGGGGGGCGGCTGCCCCCTTCGCTCCTTGGCTATGCGCCTGAGTAAGAGTAAGTCCTTTTAAGAAGAAACTCAAAAAACTTTCTTCATGACTAAAGGCTTTTTGATGCCATTTTTCATTTCTACATTCTTTGTCTGATTATTGGTTGGTTCTTCTTTTCTTTGAGCCCTCTGCAGATATTAAATGTGTGCATTCTAAATCCTCTATGATTTATTAGTAACAGTTATACCTCCAGTTGGCCTACGCTATTGAGAAAATACTTAGTAGCATTCCTTTGGAATTTTCATTGGTCTATTATCTGGAGTGATCCTAGCAATTGGCTAACTAGAATATGTCATTTTTACTAATGAAATGTAAATAAGGTACTTTACAAAACAGTTTCAAACTTTTGTGTAAAATAATTGTTTTTTTTAAATCTTAAATTGGAAGCAAAATGGTCTTGGATTACTACTAAAGTTAGCAACAATTGAATGAAAAATGTATCGACAGATTGGTTGGTCAAAATTAATTAATTAATTGACAGGTTAATGTTTTTTTGTGTTAATGAAAGGACAGCTGCATATCCTCTATGTACAGCAAGAACCATTTAAACTTAACATACTCATGTTTACATGACAAACATACCACAGGATCGAAAACATTGAAGGATAAAAAAACCTGATTTGAAATGAGTAAAATCCATATTTTTTTAATTGTTTGTTTAAAGCATTGAAAAAAAACTTTTTTGTTTTAATTTTATTTGAAAAAGGCTGAGAAATGCCAACCCTGGCTGGTACTATGACATTTGAAATTCTCTTACGGCAGGGATCCATATTACTCATGTCATTGCTGAAGGTTTTGTTTAGTTATATAGAAGCTGATCAAATCTACAAAAAACTTTGGTGAGAAGGAGGGTGATTAGTGGTTCACCCCTGAAGGACACTGCATTCCTTGTACCAGGCTACCATGCAGTTGAGGATGGGTGCCGAGATACTGTAGGTACCATAGAAAGAAAGCCCCACCCATAAGGAGGCTCACTGCTGCTATCACGATGGTCGGTGTCGGGCTCGCCAAAGGAGGCAGATCCACAAAGTACTGAGAAGATAAAACGCAACAAACACCAGTTGAATAACTTTTCGACAAGACCGTTTCTCATCAGATTTGTTAAGTTTCAAGATATCGTTATAATTGAATCGTTACTTTAACAATTCTATAGGAAGAGAACAAATGGAATTAATACATTCAGGTGATAGATACTGTAAATACTTTCAGAGTTAGTCTGAGGAAGCCTGTAACAGTGTTGTAGTATTCGAAAAGTACTCAGATTTTGCCAAAAGTACTTGTACTCCATATAGTACTTATATATGATTAAGGTACATAGTACTCGCTTAAGACAAGTACTTATGTAAAAAAAAAAAAAAACTTGTTTTCAATCCCTTTCCTCTTTTGCTAACATGTTGAAAGTGTTTGCATGTGATATTCAATACAGTGAATATGATTTGCGCTTTATTTCAAGCTCACTACTGATACCACAATGTAGACAATCATGTCTTTGTTTGCAAAACTTCTTTTTAAATGTTGAAAACTTTATTTCAAATAATTTTTTGTCTTTGATGCACTCACATGTTAAACACTTACAACTTTCTTTCTTGTTATAAAACATGACACAGCTGCTAAAAGGTTCATACTGTAGTTTGTATGTATGGGAATTCTTTCGTGAGGGTTATGGCACCTCTTAATATAGATTATCACTGTTGCGAAAACATGAAACATGATCACCCATTTCAGACTTCAGGAAGCATTTAACTACACCACATTCAAAGCATTTTCCCTGCTGAAATATTTTTATTATCTGTGGTAACACTTTTTAATGTCTGGGAATAAACTGGAATGCTCAGAGCACAGAGAAATGTCCTTCTTGAAAACTAGCACACACTAAAAATTGGGTTGATCTGATGACCCTTAATACTTACCATTTGGAAATTTAGTTTTCCTGTTTTTGCAGATTGGTCATGTTAAAATGTTTTCATGTTGAGCATGGTATGTTCTCACCAGTTTGTGATCATAAATCTCAAATAGTTGATCTATAATTATTGAATATAGAAATAAATGGGTAAATTCTTACCTGAAATTCATCTTGGAGATCGCAGTAAGAAAAACCAGCTGCGACTCTTGCTTTGAAGTGATACAAACCAGAACCCTAATTATAAACGACAACAAAACTGGTAAAGAAACAATTCAAGATAAACTTGTACGTTAAGAACTAAAGCAACAACCAGTAGTAAATATATAAAGAATAAAAATGATTGTCAACAATTGTAGCAATCTATTTAAAGTGGCTTGCATTTGGCCGATGATTTCACCAAGCAGAGAGACTATATCTCAAAAATAAATTGCAATTATGTATAACACTCTCACAGACACCCTCCTTTACTTAATTTTTTCACCAATTGGAAAATTAATAAGTGAGTAATTCTTGAATTTAATTGAATCCCAGCATTTTGCATTATTATCAATTACAGGTGATGTGATTTTTTCAAATTTTTTCGTAAATTTGAAATTTTTAGGTCACTTTTACGAGAGGTGTAACAATATTCAGTCACTAGTGACTTACACTGCAATACGATTTAAGTCATCAACATAACTCAAAGGGCTGCCTCAATGTTAATTTTCAGTGCTGGATTATCCAATAATACATAAGACAAATGCATCAAGGAGCCGACAAGGCCGAGGGGGTCCCTCAGCCTCAAGGGTACCCCAATTAGGTCAAGAAATTTCTTAGAACGCTTCTAGGAAGGAAATACCAACCGTCTTATTTCCGGTTGGCCTACAAAGCATACTGGGGAGGGGGAGGGGAGGGGGAGGGGAGGGGGAGGAAGAAATGGCACCTACGGGTCCCAGATGGTATTAATGGTCACCGGCTAGTATTGGCCCCAAGCACTTGCTAGAGGTTTTCAAAAGTATTATTGCAGTAGTTTAAGATTCTCCTTTATCTACTTGTTGAAGTTTGAACGTGAATGACCATTATCTGAATTTCTACCATATTTGGAGGCAATACTTATAACCTTTTATCTGCAAGTGGTCATCACTTTATTCCTCCAACTTATACCATGTTAAAATTACCAACCTGGGGGTGGTAACAATTGAGATTAGTCCCAGGCATTATGATAAACCGAGACAGACAATCAAACGTCCCTGTACATGCTTGAAGATGATAGAGAACATATTACATCTTTAAGACTTCAAACTTTAAACCAGTGACTATTTTGTCTCCAGCCGAGTGAGCTTTTGGGAATGTCTCAGACTGAATCGGTAATACCCTCAATTATGCTAGAAAGTCAAATAATGGTCACCCCATGCTAAAACTTCAACAACAAGTGCATTTAATACTTCCACCCTGAAAAACACATTCCTCTCCCTAAGGAATGTAATCATCTAAATAAACGCTCATGAATATCTGAGAAAACACTTTTGAATATCCGCTCTTCCCGGGAAGTACTTTAGAAACATTTAAGAAATGCTAGCAAGCTGAAAATTTGAGGTTAATTTTTTTTATTATAGTGACCCACGACACAAGTCTTAGATATGTAAGATGAAAATATGTTAGATGAAAAAATTTGTTAGATTAGATGAAGGCTCATACAGTCAGGGATAGTGATACGGCAGTTGAGTTTAATAACTTCAATTCCTCCAAGGACAATTTTTCCATGTGGTCCAGACTGGGTGTTGAGGGCGCTGTATATAAAGAAAAGGATGATATTACAGAAAGGCCTGGCAGGATACTATTGTGCAACTCATACTTATAGATTACAAAATGGATTTCCCTTAATAGGCGAAACACTGAGTATGACTTGGAGAGTCACCAAATGGGCTAAAACTCATTTCAGTGGGGGGGGGGGGAGATTCAGGGAGTTACAAACTTACGGATCAAATACAACGATACGAATCTGCACATAATTCAATGACAATATAGACGTTTCAAATTTTCAATATCATTGTACAATTTGGCATCAGATGATTGTTAAGTTAGCAAATAATTAATAAGGGCATTGACTAAATTTAGGCACTAATTATTGACATTCTTATCAATATTGGCAGTTTTCAACAATTTTCGGAGTAGTCACACTAATAAACTGTATTACTACAAGAGTTCTCGGTATCAGAATTTTTATTGAAAAGATTGGGGTTCAACAGTTTTATTTTTTTAAATCCTGTCCTTTCTCCTTGTAAATATAGTAAGTATGATTTAATAAGACCAAACAAAATAAAACCTCTGACAAAGGTTTAACCTGTCTGTCACCATGCATCGCCTTCAGAGAAATGATTGTATTAATATAAATTGAATTTACCTCTGTCCTTGCCAACAGTCTCATGACAATATCCTTGTGGATGTAATCAACTAAACCTCGTTATATAATGGATGTCTTAGTATCCTGAGTCAGGCTTACATGGTTTTTATCATCCCCTAATGGTTTTATTATCCCCTGGTGTTGTGGCTGACCTATGGTCACCTAATGATATGTTCGGAATCATCCTGCCTCCAGGGATGACTGATATTACATCTTTCCTATAATACTACATGGAAGACCACTGCTCCATTTGCTGCTATTAATCAAAAGATGTCCCAATTAATCAGGAAATCAAATAAGCTACATTACTATTGAATCTTGTGACCTGGCTGGTAATATGATAGACAAGGGCAATAGATATCACCATGGTGTACCATGATGTAATAAAGCAAGGCAATCAAGGGTAGGATATAAGAGGGGTAGATGGTGGGAGTGGACGAGAGACTGGAGAAGGGTGGGAGAAGGGGTATGAATAGTGACTGGAGACAGGGTGGGAGCATGGGGAGGAGGTGGTAACTGGAGGATGGGACTGAGATGGGGAACATAGTGACTGAAAGAGGGGTGGAAGAAGGGGGAGGAGGTGGCACATGGAGGAGAGGAGAAGGGGTACAAAAAGGGGCTAAAAGTGGGGTGGGAGCAGGGGGCAGAAATGGCACCTGGAGGATTAGAGAAGGGTACAAAAAGTGGTTAAAAGAGGGGTGGGAGCAGGGGAAGGAGGTGGTAGCTGGAAGAGGGTGGGAGAAGGGATACAAATAGTGACTGAAAGACAGGTGGGAGCAGGGGAAGGAGGTGGCAGCTGGAGGAGGGTTGGAGAAAGGGTACGAGTAGTGGCTGAGGAGGTGGAAATGCAAAGGGTAGAAGGAAGGCATGGTAGCAATGGTATGAAGAGTGAGAGAGTAGCAGGAGGATAGAGTAATGGAGGTAAGTATAGGAGTGGATGTGGAGTGTGGGGTGTTGAGGGGGGGGGAGTGAAGGAAATTAGTGGTGGAAAGTGAAAGCTAGGGGGAAAGAGAAGAAAATGGCAAAAAGGGAGAGGGAAAGGAGAAAGAAGGGAAAGGTCGGAGCATAAGATAAAGGGAGATGGATGAATATCAGAACATGTTCTTGATGGAGATAGCATTCATGCTGTCACTGATTTTGACTAGTTTATATCGTTGAGTAAGGTGAATGTTGTAAATCCAGTCAAATGAAAATGATCCCAAATGTACCAACATGTCAACAGAGGAGAATTAGGGGGTTTATCTTATAAGATTTGGAGTTGCAGATATTGCTTTGTTGGTTACAATCTCTTCTGGTTCTGATGAGATTGGAAAGGTACAGGGGCAACAGCCCTAGGGTCAATTAGGCGACCATGGGAAATATGGGAAGAAAAACAGAATATTCTCAATGTCATAATATCAAAGAAGAATTAAAAAAGGGGCTCCTGGTGACATAATTATTAACAGGGCTGCAGCTGGCTCTTGAAGCCTCCATTCAGAAAATTTTTCAATCAATGAATATTTGTTACTCTGAAATAGTTGGGGTGGGAAAAAAGGACAGGAAGGAAAACATAGCAACAACATTGTCCAAACCAAACTCACAATGAGTTTAGAATTTCTTACAATTGTGTCTGAGTTGCACACTGTAATATTGGAAGAGCGCCCTCTTCTTTCACTAAAGCAGTCTGTAACGTAGCTGCCTTCTGATTGGAATAGTTTCCATCTTTACCAATCATGAATCACAAGTACCAACAAATGAGTGCCGCTACCATTTACAACATGGCAAATCAAAACCTCCAGAACTCTACTTTAAAGGTAGTCAGTATAGGCCCCAAACTACAGCACGCTATAATTGCAAGAAGTCTTCAAGAAGTACTTTCCTGGAGGTCTTTACTCTCCAAATTGTTCTCAGACAATTTGAAGGAACACACAACACTACTTAATATCCCAGTGAGGAAAATTTCCTTGAAGTTGGAATAAAAAACAGTTTAAGAATTTTGACCAAAGGCGGCCATATTTGATATCTAGCATATTTGGGGCTAATACAGCATACCTTTAAAAGAAGAAACAAAAATGTTATGGCACTAACAACTTTTGTGGGCAATACTAATAAACTTTCGTCTGAGTGAGTTTAACTAATGGTTACCACAACTCAGACTTGATTCTTCCGCTATGATATCTCCTAAGACCCCCCCCCCCTTTAACATGTGCTTCTCCCATTCTGTTTGATTACACTCTATCATTGCTATTGCACCTGCTACCGATGGGGTGATAAAACAATGTCTGATTGGCTAATAGTTTTGGTTTCCTGAAGAGAATGGCTCATACTCCATTGCTCATCCTCATGTTTCCTGACCACTAATGGCAGATCCCCTAAAAGAAGGAGAGTAAAGGAGATCAACAGACAGTCAATTATATCCATTACTTATCCTGTTAATAGCCATTTGGTATTTATAAGACAGACATTCCACTCTGCCATTGTCTGGGGAACAATAGGTTATAGTTTCAAATGTCATATTGGGTATATATTTATTACAACTTATGGGGGGGGGGGGGGATTGTAATTGAGTTGCTAATAATTACTCTAGTGACAAGAACTCGCAGTTGAAGAGTTCAAAAACTTCATGCATGGTGAAGGTTGTAATTTATGTACACAAGAAACAGTTGTAGTTTGTAAGAAACAAAGCTGAGTCTTTCTAAACTGCTACACGAATTTGAGCACTAAATTATTCCCTCCCCCACCCCCCCCCCCCCGCCACCGCCCCGCCCCTAGTAGTTTGATGTAAAATCATTGTACTTGACATTCTACATCAGCCCCACATCAGTTGATTTTGTCCACCTATATAGTTAAATCATTTTACCATTTTATCTGGTGATCGTTTTTCGGTGCCCTTCCTAAGATAGGTGAATTAGGAAATAACATACTTGAAATAGTGACATGTGAAACATTCCTAACAATCTAGGTAAAAAAATATATATATAAATAAAAAAAAATCAGGTTAAGGTTGATGTATAGGTCACATTCCTTTGTGAAGTGTGAAAAATTGCTACACCCCCATTGTGACAGTTATACACCTTCTGGGGGTCATAAATATTTCCTTAATGAAATCACAGCATATTTCCAAGATAAATTTTAAAAAACTAATGATATATATAGATATATGTACCTCCTACCTACCTTAACAAGGATAACACATATTTGCATGCAGGGATGAATCAGGAAATCAGAGTGCTTTAATAGGAGGAGTGACCCACCCACCAAATAATTGAGCACATTACAGGGGGACATGTGTGTAAGAGAGCTGCAACAACTTTATGAAACTTAAGGTAAATAAACAATCTTCGGGTGGAGTTGTGTTGAAATGCCTGCCTTTAACAATGGAACTATTAAGGAAATAGCTCCATGCTTGACCTTACAAAAGACCTTTTATATCACTGCTAATGGGAATATCATTTTAAAGCAGCAAATCCCGGTTCAACAGGATAGTTTTCATCAGAGTCAATCAGGTTTGTACACAAATGAAATTGCTAAAAACTTTCCAATAATATCCGGATCTCTTAACAAGTGGGTTTGAGAGTTTAATACAATGACTCAGAATGGAAGTTTTGACATGGTTAAAATAACTCATCTTTTTGTTGGGTTCATATGTACTTTTGAGGGAGGAGGAGGGGTGGAAGTGAGGAAGGGATGGGGTGGGGGGGTGGTGATGTGAACTGAAATGAACATTTGCAGTTTAATATATGGAGGTATGTCAAATGAACTTAAAAATCACACCCTACTGAATGTTCATTTATTGAAACAAGTATTCGTGGTTATTTCTAGATAATTGGTAGAGCTTTGTAATCTTCTTCTGGGTCACATTAAATAGGTTGATAAAAATGTAGCCGCAACTCATCACTCGCATGGAACCCTTTTTTTTAAGTCTGTCCTCCTCATCTTGTAGACTGAGCTTATGTGATTCTTATTTTTTGCGAGTATCTTTTTCCTCAAGAAAACAATGGTCATCTTTGTTTCGAGTTTCTGACCTTCTTGGAGGTCAAGTTTCGTAGATGTAGTGACATTGACATTGACATGACTTTCACTAACCCTAACTCTAGCAGCATAGCACTCTCACTCAATCTTAAGTGACTGCATGCTCCAGTGACCAAGCTGAATAAGAAGCCCTGGAACTCTGTGTGCAAGTTCCTGGTACAACACTGTTGTGTAACAACAGTATCATTTTGACTACCAGAGACTACATCAAGTAAGTGTTATAACCACAGCTCTGTTCTACAGTACTAACCTCAATTGAAGATTTTGACACAACCTCAATCTTCAACATGGTGGCAACGGTTAAAAAAAAATCTTCAAAGCCAATAGGATTTCCAGTACCAGTCCACCTTTACATTTAATGGAGTGTCTAAATATTTTTGTGCATCAATTTTAAATTCTAAGCAAGTGAAACCAGTGTGCACTTCTGTCAACGAGTGTGAGCATAAGAGCATATCTGTTTTACCAATCTATCAGGACTTTGGAGTTTGTTTTGGATCTGTACTTTTTTTCAAAGAAGATTTTAAACATGACTGACAAAATGATCCCCATTATGGACTGGCACGCGCCAAACCTTGCAGAAGCATTCCGAATGTTCCGTCAAAGGACTCTTTTGTATTTCAAAGTGAAACATACACCCACAGAGGATCAAGTGCCAACTATTTTGCTATCTGTAGGTGAAGAAGGCCTGCGGCGATACAATTGTTGGAAGCTTAGCAGCACAGAACAGGGTGACGTCGACACAATTTTGAACAAATTTGAGGAGCAATTAGAACCACAAGAAAACTTCAGAGTATGTCGCCTCAAACTATCAAAGACCATGCAGCGCCCAGATGAAAAACTGGATGATTTTGTTAATAGATGCCGTCAAATTGCTGCAAAATGTGAGTTCACCAACAAAGAGCTGGAAGAACGCTTACTAGAACAAATTATAGCCAGCACACCTGTTCAAGATTATCAAAAGGAACTTCTAAGAACAAAAAAAGATTACACACTAAATGAAGCTCTGCAGCTTGGAAGAACGTACGAGGCATCCCAAGCTCACATGCAGGCACTGAATGCTCTG